>NW_024884811.1:13362984-13370050 GCF_019232065.1 Centrocercus urophasianus
ATGGGCCCTCATTCCAGCGCTGGAAACCCGACCGCCTGTTTTCATCCCTAGCTCTTCCGGGGAGCTCAGCCACACGCTGTATTTCTTTGTGAAACTGCTTGTGGAACGGGGTGTGACAACGCGCAGATCTGCCCCTACAGATCTGCCTCAGCGAAGCCGTTACTTAGGCGCGGCGGGCGCGCCGCCCTCAACCCACTCGGCCCAAACCATCAGCAGCAGCAACAATGGCGCCGGGCAGCGCGCGCCCCGCCTCAAGCATGGATGCGCCGCAGGACGCGGCCCGCCCCTCAGCAGCAGCCAACACCCCCCCCCCGGCCGCAACCCGCGCTCCGGGACCACATCCAACGCCCTCCTATTGGCGGGAGCAGCTGCCAGTCATCGCGACTCTCCGCCAATATTAGTGCGGCGGCAAGGCCCGCCTCTCAAGGGAGAGCCAATCAGCGCCCGCCTAGTCCCCGGAGCGGGAGAAGCCGGAAGGCCTAGCCGGGGCCGAGGGCCCGCGGGGCACGGGCGCCCCGGGACCGTCGCGGGCGGCCGCGGATCGCGTGAGCGTCCCGCGGGCGCGCCCAAGATGGGGCCCGAGCTAGTGTAGGGCCGAGCGGCGCGCCCGGCGGCGCCGCCGCCTCGTTAGTCCTTATTACGTCATCAAAGCGCGCATTAATATCGATCTTTTTTCGGATCGCGGACAGGCCGCGGCCCGGCGCCGCGCGCGCCCCGCGGGACGAGATGAAGGTTCCTCCCGGTACTCACCGCCAGGAGCCCTCCGCTTCACCGCGCTCGCGCTGTTCTCGCTTCCTGCTGCCCGGCACGCTGCAAAGCGGGGCGGGCGCCGGCCAATCGCGACTCGCATTCCCGGCCTACCCCGCGCGGCGGAAGTGAGAGCTGCGTCACCTTTCGCACAGCGGCGGGGGCGGTGGGAGCGGGGCGACCTGGGGCGTGCCGGGAGCTGTAGTGCGAGCTGTGTCGTGCCGTCCTGGGGCGTCGCGGCGTGCTGCGGCCTGGCCGCCAGGGCTCGCGCTCGCACGCCCCTGTATGAACGGCGGGGACGGAGGCGCGGGCGGTCCGAGCTGCACGGAGCCGGCACTGCCCGCGCCCGGTGCCACACGGCACCGCCCGAAACCGGTCCGACCGTGTTGTACAAACTGCTTGCCCCGGGCGGCTGTTCTTTGCCAAACTCTGCTGGCGAAGAGCCTTTCCCTGCATCTCGCTGACCCTCACCTCCGCCGCCGCACATGACGGCGCCGGCGAAGTGCCACCCGCTGTGGCGTCCGCCCGCCCTGCCGCTTCGCACCCGGCCCAGCCCCGGCGGTCACTGTGACACCAGGGGAGGGCCACCGCACGGGTGTCCCGCATCCGTACTCCAAACGCACGCTGCTGAGCCGCGATGGGCCCGGCGTGCTCCTCAGGACGCAGTAGCAGCGGGGTTGGCTCTGCTGCCACGGAGCCGCAGGCAGCGCGTTCGTCTGCGCGCAGTGGAGTAAGAACGTCGCTCCTCAGAGCAGATGCAAGTGATCGGCCTTCCGACTGCCTTTGGGTCTGTCAGAGCTGCGGTAGCTGCGTGCTCGGACAAGCTTGCCCACAGGACAGACTTGTTTTACTGACGTCTCCAGCACTTCTCCCTAGTGCCAAATCCACATGATTTGCTTTACAGTATTTGTCCTCCACCAGAAGTTACCGCAGCACTCAGCATAGAAATGCTGCTCTCAAATAAAGCGTCAGCAGCAGCCAACTAGTTCAAGACAGCCTTTTTTAGTATGTGAAGTCCCAGGCATCTGCACTGTGTCAGCTTTATCAATATGGATTGCTTGTAAAGTAAAAAAAACATTGAGGTTGAATGTATGCCCCTTTTATTTCCTTGCGTTAATAACTACTAGCTTTGCAAATGTCATTATATATACATTCTCAGTTGGCCTGTTCAGACCATTGTCTAGATCTAGAAGAAATTTCATTATATCAGAAAGCCACAGCCTGTCTTTTCAGGTGTGTTCCCAAGAAGGCCAATGGCATCCTGGCTTGTATCAGGAATGGTGTGGTGAGCAGGACTAGGGAAGTCATTTTGCCCTTGTACTTGGCATTGGTGAGGCCTCACCTCAAGTACTGTGTTCAGTTTGGGGCAGCTCAGTACAGAAAGGACATGGAGGTGCTGGAGCAGGTCCAAAGAAGGGCAGCAAGGCTTGTGAAGGACTTGGAGAACATGACCTATGAGGGGAGACTGAAGGAACTGGGGCTGTTCAGTCTGGGGAAAAGGAAGCTGAGGGGAGACCTTATTGCTCTCTTCAAATACCTGAAAGGAACTTACAGTGAGAGCGGGGTTGGTCTATTACTGGTGACAGCTGACGAGGGGAAATGGCCTCAAGTTGCACTAGGGTAAGTTTAGGTTGGATATCAGGAAACACTTCTTTACAGAAAGGGTTGTTAAGCACTGGTATAGGTTCCCAGGGAGGTGGTTGAGTCACCATCCCTGGATGTGTTTAAAAACCATTTGGATGTGGTGCTCAGGAACATGATTTAGCAGAGGGTTGTTAAGGCAGTATGGTTAGGCTGTCATTGAACTCATTGATATTTAAGGTCTTTTCCAACCTGAGTGATTCTGTGATTCTGTGATTATATCAGATATATCTCCTGCATTCAGATTTTCACTTTAAAGCATTTTAAACCTATTTTTGGTGGCAGCACTGTACCTCCAGTAGCTTGTGGTTGAAATAGAAATATTACTGAAGTTACCAGTGTAGGACCAAAATACTATGATTTTTTTTTAATTTCCAGAACAAATACATTCTGCTTATCCCAACAAGGAGGTGGTTTGCACTTTTCTTATTTTTCATTAATCTGTTTTTTTTCTTCTTTCTTTTTCCTGTTTATGTTAAAAGAACAGTTTGTAATTTGTACTAATACCTGTTAAAATATAAAACTGGACTTACTGAGCTGTAACTGTTCGGGTTCTCCTTTTTCATTGTAGATAATCCTTTAGGATTTTGGAGTGTTAAGCTACAGACCAATATAATTTAGCTTTGTGACCAGTACCCCCTGCTCCTGACCTCTGTCAGTGTGGGTGCCCTAACCAACAATGGGGTGAATGTCCTCAATGTGTGAGTGGGTGTAAATGTGCCCCCTGCCCAGGTGTTGAGATTCCAGTGGATGATGACACCTATCCTGCAATAAGGAAGCTCAACAGCACAGGGTGCTGCTGTTAGCTGTCTGTTAATCAGGCAGCAACAATACCTAAGGGGGACTTAGAATGGAAAAGCTGTTGGATGGTAACTCCTGTTGCCAGTGATATCTCCACGATCTTCTTCCTCTCAGGACTGAATGAGTGACTTGTGTTCTTTTACATGGAGCCTCAGTCTAAGTTATGACTGGTAAAAATTTAACCTGATCTGCAGAGGGTTTAGCCAGGTGACCAAAATGCTGCTGTAATGAGAATTCTAGAAATCCTATGCAACCATGAACAGTAAGTGCAAAAAATGTAGATAATAAACTGCAGACATTGTTAATTCTTACTTAATAGCAAATCTCTGTTTCTAACCACAACTGTGTGGCCAGTTCTCATTCTGCCAAGAGCCTGCCTGTCCTCTGGTGCTGGGTGACAAGACAAGATTTAAACACAAAATAATCTCATTTAGAGTATATTTTACTTAGATGAGGAAAAACATGTCAAGCAAACATGAAAGTGATCTTTATCCCTATCTCTATTCAATCCATATTAGCCATTTCTACATGTAAAAATTCTCTGTGCTTTTTTTTTTTTTAATTTTTTTCTAGAAGCACCTCAGTGACACTCAGGAAAGATCTGTGTTCATTAAGATGACCTGATCAGCCTTCTTCACAATATTTGGCTGAGTTTAGGAATGGTTCTGACCCTCCTGCTCTGTGCTTTTCATAGCAGTGCTGAAGAAGGCAGAGAACATTCAGCCAATTCAGGAGTGTTGGCAGCTTTCCCTAGGGAGACCTGTAAAGCATCAAACAGAGAAAAATGGACACTAAATTAATTATGGGAAAATTTGAATCATTTTTTTTCTTTCTTTAAGGGGAAAGTGCAAATCATGGAGTTCCTTTGTTTAACTAAAAAACTCCCTTGTCTGAAGAAATGAAGGAATTAATAAACTGCAGATTCAGAATATGTGCTGATGGCACGATTGAGTAAATAATTATTTTTGAAGGAGGTTAATCAGATTATAAATGAAAGCCAAAAGGCACCATCAAATCCTGTAGTTTAAAGCTATCCCCCATGTATCTTGCTCCCCAGGTGGTTTTGAAAGCTGTGTAGTGTACTCGTACACACTGATATCCCACCACATAGTCTGAAATCATGGACGAGTGATTCACCTGGGGAGAGAGAGCTATGGTGTGGCTTTTTTCTGGCCTCACATATACAAAAGTCTTATGAAATAACTGCTTATTCCTGTAACAGTAGCAATCATCTGGAAGAAATCTTTGCTTTAGTGTGTGTCCATTGTACAGTGAGTTAGTCCGTGCATGAAAAGGCTCTGCTGTCCTGCCTACAGCAAGCCAGATGTATACTGTTATGCAAGAGAAGAACATTTCTGTAGATACCTTTGACAGGTATGCATAATGAAATAAAACCTGTGGCTTTATATTTTGTAAAGGAAAATAAATATGGGCTTTGCCTCCGATAGCATGATAAAGAGCTCTTCTCTTGGTTCTCCTCACTCCATTACAATCTCGAGAAAGAAGGGAAAATGTAAGGAGTTAACTGAAGTTACAATGATAGCAATAAATATGTAATACAATACTTAAAAACTGTAACATGATAAATTGTAAACTGATACTAAAAATCCTTGGACTATACAACTGTGACATGAATATATCATCTTGTTCCTTTGTTATCTTCTTGTTTTCAGAGGAAGTGTGCTGTCAGCATCGGATGTGCATTTATGTCCACTCAGTACTCCCTGCTGCTTTAAAACCTCCATGCCAAGTCTGGTCTACTGTGTTCATGTTTTTGTAAGTTTGCAAAAACCAGCTGACTGGTGAAGTTAGGGAGATCACTGTAGTTTGAACGCCATAGGAAAGAGGTTTAACCAAATATTTTCTTTTACGTTATTTTGAATTTTGGGAAGAAGTTTTAAGAAACTGTGTGTTTATCAGCTCTAAAAACCACAGTGACTTGAGTTCTGGAGAACTATGGGAATCACTCCTTACAAGACTGCATAGTGTCTTAGTGTTTAAGTAACAGTCAACATCACATTTTTTGCTGTTATCACAGCATAAAAATACAGCAGACACTGGTTAGGCCAGTATTTGGCTGGAAAACCTCTAATTTTTATATGGGTATGCAATGTGCATCATGAGTAGTAATAAAATGCACACATTTGTCATATATATTGTATATATATTACATCTTCAGATATAAAGATTTTCACAAAAAAAGCTTCTATAATCTGATGTGCAATTTTTTTTTCTTTTAATAAGCCACAATGAACCTTGTGCATTAAAACATGAAACCTGACGATTTTTCTAGTCTTTTTCATAATTCCTGGAAATCTACAGTCTGGAAAGCATAGAAGCTAAAGTGGTGGGAGTATTTACCTATTTCACTATCAATTCATATAATTTGAGATTACTTCTACTTTAAGACCATGTAATCTTCCTATAAAACTGCACAATTATGGAATATATTACTGCTGAAGAGAGAGAACATCTGACCAATATGTTCATAAAATGTTAACCATAGATGAAAATACAGTTCAAAATCTGGAAAAATCTGGGGGAAACATCCCACATGTAATGCAAGTAACACCGAGATCACTATAAAGTGAGAAAGCAGACAACCTGGACATAATTATTCTCAGCATTTAGGGAATGTTTCTTCCTTCAATAACTGTTTTTTTCCTGGCACAGCCTTCCATCCGTGCATGCAAGACCATTGCAACACATAGCACACTTTAACTGTGTTGATTACAGTGGTTTAAGTACTACTCCCTTTGCAGACACGTAGATGGAGCCTTCACCAAAGCACATGTGCTGCTGAAAGAGCACCCAGCCTCTCCTCATGCATGATCCACACTGCAAGCCTCAGACAGGTGCCTGAGCTGCTGAGAGATCAACGACTTGCCTGAAAGATGGAGATTGAATCCCAGCAGGAGATTTCTAGGGAACTAGATGTCTGAAATCCTGCAGGATCTTTTAGTTATAAATTCTGTAAGTCTTTTCTCTTAACTCAAGCACATGTCTGTGTTAAACAGTCAATAGAAATGTTATCATTAACTCAAAACATTTACAAGCAAGTCATCACAAACTCTGCAATGAAAAGGGCAATACAATTGGCAATTACTTATTGTTAATTATTACTATTATTGCAGTCATGGGATCACTCAGGCATTTAGCTTTCTGGTTCGCCTGTCTTTCTGAATGCCTGGTAGCAGTAGTGGAGAGAACATTCTTCAGCTTTTTGGCCATGAATTTTAGAAGGCTCCAAGCTTTTTCTCATCTCACTTTCAGATTTTGCTTCCTCTTTGTGAGTTTGTACAGGAAATCTGGCAAAGACTCATGCAAGATCAGCACAAATTTGTTTTCTTCTTTTTTTTTGCTGACAAGCAAAAGTTCGGAGGAATGTAGTTTACAATTTAGATGTCTGGATAGAACTCTGTTGGTCAAAGATGGGTATGGGAGCTGTTTAGCTGTTCCATCACGAGTCACTGGCTCAGGACTCTGCTGGGAATAATGTCACCTTCCTAACTCCAGACCCTATAAGATAACAAATGAGTCTGATAAATGTCTGATATAATAAGTAATAATTAGAACATAATATTAAGGGTATATGAGTAGTATTCTTGAACCATTCTTGATGCCAGGAGACAGACAGAAGAGAAGAGAAGAGAAGAGAAGAGAAGAGAAGAGAAGAGAAGAGAAGAGAAGAGAAGAGAAGAGAAAAGAAAAGAAAAGAAAAGAAAAGAAAGGAAAAGAAAAGAAAAGAAAAGAAAAGAAAAGAAAAGAAAAGAAAAGAAAAGAAAAGAAAAGAAAAGAAAGGAAAAGAAAGGAAAAGAAAAGAAAGGAAAAGAAAAGAAAAGAAAAGAAAAGAAAAGAAAAGAAAAGAAAGGAAAAG
>NW_024884811.1:13370150-13394702 GCF_019232065.1 Centrocercus urophasianus
AGAAAAGAAAAGAAAAGAAAAGAAAAGAAAAGAAAAGAAAAGAAAAGAAAAGAAAAGAAAAGAAAAGAAAAGAAGAGGAGGGCAGGGAGAGGGAGAGGCAGAGGCAGAGGGAGAGGGAAAGGGAAAGGGAAAAAAATCTGAAGTCAGCTAGTTCAGCTAGAGATAAGGACTTATCAAAGTATAATGCCAGCCTGGGAACCGTGTCTCCTTGTAGTGGTACAGAGTCCTAACAGATACAGAAAGAGAAATGAACAGCTATGCAAACTACTCACTGGGGAAATCTTGAGGTTTGCTGAGGTGACTATTTCTTGTCAGGGCAAGGACTGAGTTACTCTTCAAGTTCCACAAGCTAAGTCAGTGATTTTGGAACTGGACAGTGAGTAGGATCAAAAGTGAGAATTGGCGTTATTGCCTGTAGGTAGATAATAAGATATGAAACCTGTTTAGTGTGAATTCTTAGACAAGTCAGGAGTTTCATCCAAGCTCATGTGAACATTCAAAACAGGTAATTTCATAAAAGCAAAGAGTGTTGCTAGTGACTACTGCAGGGAAGATTTTTTCAATCTTCGCTCTATGGAGTGATGTGGAGTAGTGTAAGAGTTTGTGCAGGTACTGCCAAATGTGTCCTCAGGCATCATAACTTCTTTTCCACTCTTGCTTTTCTTTCTTTTGAACACCATGTTGTTTCCTCCACTCTGTGCACTGTGACCTTTACGCTGGAAAATCTGGATGGGCCTTAAGGTCCCTTCCAACCTAATCCGTTCCATGACTCCATGATCACTACATATCTTATAGGAGGGTTAAATGCTTATTTGTTTAATAGACTGGAATATCTTTAGTATTGGAGTATATAATATATTTTCCTAAATTTATACGAAAGGGTGGAAAACAAAACATACAAAGACCATCACTTCCTTAAGAATTGCAAGAATTTCTTGTTATCACAGAATCACAGAACAGTTTGGGTTGGAAGAGATCTTAAAGACCATCTGGCTCCAACCTCTCCCTGTGGGCAGGGTCACTTTTTACTACACAGTGTATTCAGTACATTCTAATTGGGTTACAGATACAAGTAGCTACATATCAGTAAACAGCGTGTAGCTGCTGAAGTTTGTATGAACTAATGCTTGCTGAAAGCAAAACTTAAAGTCAGCATAGCTTTGTTACAAGAAACAACATATGGGTGGGGGCTGAGTGTCACTATTGCTTTCTCTTCAAAGAATAATGCTGACAACACCTGAAAGGGTGTCACTCTAAAATGGGTGATACAAGTCCTTCTGTCATATCAAACGTCAGTTGATCAAAGCCAGGTGAAGACCTGACTCTTCTAGACTTCCATCCACTTCCAAAAAACAAAGAGAGGTTAGTTTGTTCAGAATCTGATTGTTTCAAGTGTATGCACTTAGCAAAACTTTTCATTCATATGGAATATATTTCTTTGACAGTTCAATTCTCACCATCCCTCAGAGGTCATTTTGTAGTGTTACTTTATTTACAGAATCCAGAGGAGCTACTTACATTTTGAGCTCATTATGGTACTGGGAGCAACCCTCTCCCTGCCTCCCACCCCTTCTTCTTTTTTTTTTTTTTTTTTTTGTGAAACTAGTTTTTGCTCATGGTGGAAGTTGATGGCTATCAGTGTAAGATCCTGTGTGCCAGAGAAGTAAAACGCACTCTGTTAAGTGAAGACCGGCACTTGGATATCTCTGTTTTTGCATTTTATCTGCAAAGTGTTTCAGTAGTTCACATGAAGGGTTGATTTAGGCAACTGCACGTTCATTACTTGTGCTGATGACACACTTGCATACTCTTGCTCTCAGAAGGACACACAAGAATTTTTTACAGTTCAGCATTCCAGGTCTGTGTTAGCAGAAAAGTATTATGACCAGCAATCAAACTGCAAAGGCATATACTTGAAGCCATAACCATTTTAGCTTGCTAACTCTGTTTATGTTTAAAATGATTATATTGTATTAAGCTATCTGAATCTATCCCTAAGCTCTCTTAACATCTGTTGCAGACCATGCTATTGGCAGTCACTACTGTATTTCAGGAAAATAAGACATCATAGGTGCATTAAAAAAAAAAAAAAAAAGACTAAAAATATGCCATCAGTTTTTCATCACAACTCAACAATTCTTGAAAAAGCACTTTTGCATTCAAGATCCCTCTCATTCATTGACTGGACCCACTTTTCAGTTCAGTTTTCGTGTATTTTACATGACAGGCAAAAACTGATAGGCAAAAACAACTTCAAATTACCTATAAGGTTCACAGTGTGTTATCACTGAATCTCATGCATTGTGCTGTCATAATTTCTATTCTCTGCTTAGAGTTCAGTGCACTGAACTATGCTTGGATGACATGTTACAAATCATTAACAAAAGCTTGTTTTTACAGGTAATTCCAGTGAGAGACCTTTACCATCATCTGCAATGACACACTGTGGGTTTAGCAAATAAATCATTTTCCTCCACATTTTCTGAACAGGAGACAGACGTATTATCAATTATACTTTGAAAGCTATGACTATAATTACACCCCCTTTAAGACCTGATCTGTTCAAGTGAAGAGAACTATCTAAATACAGCAAAATCAAGAAGTTTGTTTATCTTTCTTCATATTCATTGGTCAGTACTGTTAATTGCTTTAGTTGAGCACAGAATCAGTGCTGGAAAGCCTAAAGCTGCTTGTGGTGTCCCAGGTGCAAGTGCATCATCCCTGTGGGAAGAGGGACTGGTATTCCACTGTGTGGAATAAGAGATCCATACAGGAGATTTGTACAGATACTCAGCTTTGAGCATGGTGTAATTATGTTTTCTTCCTCATTCACTGTCTACAAGAACAGGACCCTAAGTAGAATCAAACAGAAGGAACTTACAGTTTTGTTTTGTAGATCACAGGATGGTCCACTGTTACTAAAAACACCAAAGCTCACAGAAGTACAGGTGTCCTATAGCTGTGATCTTCTTAATCACCTTCTTTCAACCTTCTCTTAGGTGCCATCAAGGAGTTCAGTCCTTCCTTCTGTCAACAGAAAGTCATGGAGAGTCTGTCTCCTGTGAAAGAAGGAATGGAAAACTCAGGGAGAACACAGAGAAGTTGGTAGGATATGCAGGAAAAAAATAGAAAGGCGAAAGCCCAGCTTGATTAAAGAGAACAAAAAATATTTTTACTAATGTATTGATGTAGTCTACCTAGATTTTAGCAAAGTTTTTGACAATCTCCCACAGTATTCTACTAGAGAAACTTGGCTTGGACAGTTTGTGACAAGTCTGTGGTTTGGACATATATATTCTTCGTTGAGTAAAGAACTGGCTGGATAGCCAGGCCCAGAAAGCAGTGGTGAATAAGTTAAATCCAGCTAGTGACCGATCACTAGTGGTGTTCCTCAGAGATCAGTACTGAGGCCAGCTCTGTTCAGTGTCTTTATTGATGACCTGGATGAGGGCACTGAGTGCATCTTCAGGAAGTTTGCAAATTACAGAAAGTTGGGAGGAAATGTTGATATGCCTGGGGGTAGGAAGGCCCTACAGAGGGATCTGGACAGGCTGGATAGCTGGGCTAAGGCCAATAGGATGAAGAGCAATGAGAACAAGTGCTGTGTCCTGCACTTCAGCCACAACAACCCCAGGCAATGCTATAGGCTTGGTGCAGTGTGTCTGGAACACTGCGTGGAGGAAAAGGACCCGGGAGTGCTGGTTAACGCTCAGCTAAACACAAGCCAACAGTTAGCCCAGGTGGCCAAGAAGGCCAATGGCATCCTGACTTGTGTTAGAAACAGTGAAGACAGAAGGAGTGTGGAGATGATCATCCCTCTGTAGTGCTGGTGAGGCTGCATCTTGAGTACTGTGTTCAGTTTTGGGCCACTCACTACAAGAAAGACATTCCTGGTCATGTCCAGAGAAGAGCAGCAACAAAGCTGTGAGGGGTGTGGAGCACAAGCCTTAGGAGGAGTGGCTGAAGGACTAGTCTGGAGAAAAGGAGGCACAGGGAAGACTTTATTGTTCACAACTGCCTGAAGGGAGGTTGTGATGAGGTGGGAGTTGGCCTCTTCTCCCATGAAGCTAGCAATAGGGAAGTGTCAGGGGAGATTCAGATTGGCCATTAGGAAAAATTTGAAAGAGTGGTCAGGAGCTGCAATGGGCTGAGCAGTGGTGGAGTCAACATCCCTGAAGGTGCTCAAGAAACATTTACATGTTGTATTAAGAGCCACAGCTTAGTGGGGAAATACTGGTGGTAGGTGGATGATTGGACTGGATGATCTTAGAGGTCTTTTCCAACCTTAATGATTCTGTAACTCTGTGATATGATAACCACTGAGATGACATCTGGGACTTGTAGGCTGATAGAACTATTTCAAATGCAGAAAGGAAACAGAGCCAATAAGCAACTCAGAAATACACAGATATTCAGCAACTAGTGTCAGTTTACACTTGTAATCTCTGCAATAGATATAAGTGAGAACATGTCTGATGGAAAATACTTTCCCTGTTAATTGCAGTGTGATACAAAGTGGTTAAAAAGGAGAAGGATACTGTTGTGGTAATAGAATTTCCAAGCAGAAAAGCAAAACATCTACCTAAAAATCAGCTTTTTTTCAGTCTAATTTTGTTTTTAAACAGACAATTGCCTTTATCAGCTGTTCCCTTGTTCACTGAAGCAAACTCCAGGTCTATATCAGAGGATGTCAGCTTTTGTAGCTTCCTTTGAATTCTGACACGTATGCATTTTGTTATCTAACAGTGTTCTGGTGCAAGACACTTAATGCACTGCTATAACTCTTTCTGGAGTTACTTTAACTAATGAACTTGTTATTCCAACTATTTTCCTGAATCTACTTCACTGTAATATATATTCTTTGTTTTCACTTACATTGACCTTTACTTACAGAATTTAACCAAGTCTCGTAAACAAATCAAATTTGGTTTATATAAGCATTAAGTCAACCTCAATGACCTATTTTTGTTTTAAATTATTCCTCTATAAAAGATGAGTAATTCCACTGAGCTGACATTGTTACGTTGCTATAAAATGAGAATCACAAGAGAAAAATCAGCAGAGACTTACAATCTGCAAGTGGACTTTGAGTTTCCTGCTTGTGACATCCTTCTGTCCCAGCAGCAAAACAGACACTGACATCTTGAGATCTTGTGATAGAATTCACGCTGGATCCATGTTCTGCTTCCATGCTGCATTATCTGCACATGTTGCAAGTCACTGCTGCAGACTTTACCAGAGTATGATTACCAACAGCCTCACAATTCCAAGTCCATTTAGAATTTTTTTTCAGAAGTGTGTGTATTACCAGTCTAGATTGCAGAAATAATGTACATCAGGTAATTACAATGGTAGCTGTCCACTGGCATTTCTATGCCGTGATGCTTTGAGAAGTTTGATATAAACAAAGAAAAAAGAAGGATAGTTATGCTCAATGAGAAGGGAAGAGAGCTCTTATTCCCATCAGTACCATTATTCCCCCCTGCTAAGAAAGAGAGTGAGTAGACACTGGGTGATAATTATAATTACTGTTGAAAATGAAGGCTTCATCAAATTAGAATTAATAACAGCTTCCTGCAGGGAGACTGGGTCTTACTCAACAACTAAGATAACACTTGCAGTGGGAAGTGAAATTAAAATTTTGGACTTATTTCTTTAGAAGCTATGGACAAAGGGCTCCAGGAGCCTGCTGATACAAGAGGGATGGTAAAAGAAACAGAATGGTTGGGTTTTTATGCTGTAAATTTAGCAACTATTAACATCTTCATCCTATTTATAAAAAAATATGGAAATGATAAATTTTCCTTGCAGTAAGGGCAACATGTCAGACAGAAGGTTAAACATATTTAGGGAATCATACACTTCAAAAACAGCCGAATTAGATCCATCTACATTCAGAGCCAGCACTGTAACATTCCTTACCACTTGATGGAGGAACTGTCTTCCTCAATGAATCTCAAGTCAGAACAATGATTTTTGGTAGGGTGGGTGTTATAAAGCAAGATGCTTAGAGGATGCAAGTATAAATGTAGTTAATGCCTCTGTCTTAATAATTGTTTTAATAAATGTCATGCAGTGTAGTAGTAGTATAATAAATGGTAGTTACTAGCACGGTGGCAGTTGCTAACAGAACTGCTGACAGTTGCTCCAGAACTGCTGTTTCTCATCTCTCTGAAAAGCATGTATGAGTATCTCTGTATTCTACCTGGGAGCAAATATACTTTTCATCAGTGACCACTGCACACTTCCATCCCACATTCAATCCCTATCAGACATCTGTCTCTGCTTTCTGCTTTGTGTCCTCGGAGACTGCTGAGTAAAACCTCAGGTCTTGGGCCCCCTTCCTGTTGACCTCAGCACAGCATTTCTGGATGACAGCTCTGTTCCTCACATTCAAGACGCAGCCAGGAGCACAGCGCTCATCTGGGCAGGAGACGGGGTTAGGGCACAGAGCTAAGCAAGTCTCACCACCATGAACTCTGCACGAGCACACTGTATTTGTAGACACTTACTTCTACATAAACATACATAAATGCGTACACCGAAGGAAATAATGCCAATTGCCAAAACAAAGCACGTGAGCAAACCCTTCTCTGAGGAAGGAGGAAGAAAACAGCATGACGTGAATGTTCTCAGCTACCTCCGTGAAGACGGAAAGAAAGACTAACAGCATAACAGGGCTACGTGCTGCTGGCAATAGGCAAAGCCTCACGCATTCCACGCACCCACAGTATTCTGAGGGCTTTAACCCACAACACACGTTGGTGAAGGGGCCCGTTCCCTCCGGTGCCAGGGCAGCTGCTGTAGCCAGGAGCAGCCACGCACCAGGAGCTCCGCGGTGCACACGCGCTGCGTTGCCGCGAGCCATTCCCTACGCAGGACAAAGCACGAGACAAGTCACTGCCAGCTCAGCAGTTTTACAAACGGAGAAGTGCCTCTTCCAGCCGCGGCCACCCGCGTTCCCATAGCACGGCCCAGGGCCCCCCCGCCCGCCGGTACCACTGCTCGGCTCAAACGGGGTGGCCCAGAAGGGTACGGCCCCACGTTCAGAGCCGCTGCACGGAAAACACCTCTCTAGTCTGCGTGACAAATGGTTTCTACTTGCAGTGAGTTAACCGAGAGGAGTTTTGGAAACTTCGGCCGGAGGAGTTTGCTTTGCTTGCAAGGTCGCGCAGAACGAGCTCCCTGAACTTTGCCCCGCGCTGCCCCGCGACGTAAACAAGCGCCCTATAAAGATCGGCGCCGCGGTGCGGCCGCGTCTTTCTGGCAACGTAGAGGGGGGAGCGGAGCGGCCCGGCCCGGCCCGGCCCGGCCCGGGCGCTGCGGGGTGAGGGGAGCGGCGGCTGGAGGGCAGCGGGGAGGTTGGGAGGCGCGGGGGGAACGGAGCTCCCGCCGGTGCGCGGCTGCTGCGGGACGTGGCACGGGGTCCTGCCGGCGTCGTGCGGTGGTTACGGACCCCGGAGCGGCCGGCCGCTTCCCAGTTGTGTGCGGGGCGGTTTCGGAGTACCGTGCCCCGGGTGACTGCGGTAGAACTGCAGGAAAGCAGCACGGGGACAGCTGGAGTTGTCAGCTCTGCCGGCTTTGCAGCGTTTGTCTCTTGTCTGGGAAGATCAGTGTTCTTCATTTATGTATTTATCTTAATAGATTGTGATTTTCATCAGTGTCGTCGTGTGTCAGAACTTGCTGTTTCCGTAACCGTCTGTATTTAATGTCAGATATGAGTGCTGGAACTGCACAGTTCCACAGCCTAGGGTGTGTTGGGAACAATGTTAACATTTTATTTCTCAATAATGAGTTGTCTGAATGTATTAAGCCAAAGTTTTTATGCTGTTGGAGTGAAAGGATAATTACAGAATTTCTTGAATGCTTTGATTCCCGTGAGCGCTAAAGGAACCTGATGTGGGTGATAGGAGCCTGATATGGCAAATCCTGGAACTTGAATTTTCATTTCCTGTTTTTTGCAGGCTTGTTTCTACTGCTTGCCTTAGGATTTTTCTCAATGACATCCGAGTGCTACAAACTGACTTGTAAAAAACTTTGTCTTTTCTTTTGCTTCTTTTTTGTTAATATTATTTTCTGTAATGCTTGCTGCTTTGAACACACTGCACACTGCTGCAGTTTCTGTGTAGTCAATGGTTGGATTTGCACCTAGGTTCTTATGCAGATGTAAGCTAATTCAGCACCACTGTTTTCACTGCAGAAGAAATGCATGTGGTTAGCAGCATTTTAAAAATCCAGCTTTTTTGAACTATTAAAAAAATATTATAGAGGAACTCTGCTACTAAACGAGATAAATATGGTCAGACAGCAAACATAATGGATCAAATATATTCTTGATGTTTTCTTTTTAACTGAACAGAGCCAGTATCCTGCTGTGTTCTGCGTGGGAATTTCAGCATCGGGACTTTGTTCAGGCATTGATCTCATTCTGTTTATTTTCTTTCTTTTCAGATAAGTCCAGCCATGTGGGCAGGACTGGGACTGGCTCTGGTTCTCTGCCTTCTCCCAGGAGGGTGGGCAGAGAGCCAGCTGTGCCAGGAGCCCCCAGAATGGCACATTGGGGAGGAGAGCCCAATGCTGAACTCCAGGGGGTCGGTGGCAGTGGTGGCTCTCCTCCAAGCTAGCTGATACTTGTGCCTGCTGCAGGCTTCCAGGTGAGCACCAGTGTCCTTTCCATCTTTTGCTAAAACACGAATACCACTTCATGAAGCCAACTGAGGATAATATGCACGCTCAACTATGGGTGTACTGAACAAGGAATAGCTTCCTCAGATTACCACTGCCCTAAGTGACCTTGTCCTGCTGACCTGGCCATTTCCCAGCAGTTAAGTAGTATGATAGTAACAGCAGTAGGAAAATAATTTTGAGCTGGCCTAAACATGAATTGCCTGCAGTGCTTATCTTTGGTTCAGTGGTTGTGAAATCACTTTGGCATGAAATTTCATATTGCTAGTTTCACAACTTGAGTAGGATCGCTGTAATAACATGTTTGTTTCACTCCCCAGGCTGCAAAACTTCATGTTACAATAGTCTTAGAAAGTTTTTCAGGGGCTGGGTTTTATATTTTATATCTTATATATTGTATTATATTTATATATTTTATATTTTATATATATATATTTATAAATAGCAGTGGCAAAGTTCTGGCTTTGTGGCTGACTTTCAAAGTGGTTGGATTTGATTCCATGCATTTTTAAAGGGCTGCATACTTTGAAGTTCTAGACTACATCCTGAAAGTGAAAAAAT
This sequence comes from Centrocercus urophasianus, assembly GCF_019232065.1. Taxonomy (NCBI): domain Eukaryota; kingdom Metazoa; phylum Chordata; class Aves; order Galliformes; family Phasianidae; genus Centrocercus; species Centrocercus urophasianus. The sequence goes on from NW_024884811.1 coordinate 13,379,397, forward strand.
GAAAGTATTTTTATTTCTAGAGCAATCCTGTAGGAATTATGCTGAGGCCAACTAGGTCATGAGGATATTCTGTAGCTGTTCTTTTGACCCAGCTGCCATCCCTTTTATGTGATGTCCTTTTCTGGCTATTGCAGAAAGTAGACAAGTCGAAATGAAAGGGAGAGCTGTTGACCTTGTGCTGTAGGTTTACTTACAACTACCTGATGTATTCACACTGCATTCTTTAACAAACTGTGTGACCCCAAACTCAGCATTTAAGCAAAAACGTTACATAAGTTCTCTTTGTTAGACCATGAAGAGTGTGAAAGAACTGACATGGAAATAACACTGAATTCAGTCTGATTAACAGACGGCTATTTTACTTAGTACTGTGTTCTGGGTACCAGGATAGGAACTGAGGCATGCAGACTTTTGTAGGGTCTGACTTGATGGCAAAGCAGTCATACATTCCTTTATGTTGGAAAAGAACTTCAGCATTTTCAGATGCGGCAGAGCTGATACTTACGGTAAAGAGCAAGAATGTTTTAATACTAGCAGACTGTTGCTTAGAGGGGAAAAAAACTCCCTGTAAGGAAGGCAACATGGAGCACATTAACTTTTGACGAATGTGGCAAATGATTTATTTTCATATTGCAAAGGAGAAAAGCCTCCTATGATTGCCTGCTGATTTTCACATTCCTTTCTAGATTGGAGGACCTGCGAGTGAAGTTAGAGAATGAAGGACTGGTCAATATCTCGTATGTGGTTGTCAACCATCAAAGTCCTCATTCCCAAAAGAAATTTCACCTACTGCAGGAAAGTGTGTCAGACCACATTGCTGTCTACCAACAAGATGATCACCAAGCTGATGTCTGGACTACTTTAAATGGAAACAAAGATGATTTTCTCATCTATGACAGGTTTGTGTTTAAAGGGAAAGACTGGAAGATATTTACATGTATTTAGAGTAATGATGTGTAGATCTTTGTATTAATTCATTAAAATAACTTCACAACAAAGTCATCAAGCTGCACGTGCACTTTTACTGGGAAATGGAAGCTACAAAAGAAAAGTCTGCTTTTGCTTAAGTAAGTTTTGGGATAAGTGCATACAATCTTTGTAAGTAATTATGATGGCTTTTGGACTGTTGAGTTTGATATCATGGTTACGGTCTTTGGTTTTGTTCTCTAACAACTTTGTTATGTCCATGTATTTGAAAGAAGAATCAAGCCTGAAAAGCTGCCTGACTTTTCATCAGAACATTTTGACTGAAATTGCTGAAAGTGTCTAATGAATTAAAAACTTAGAACTATAGAAAAAAATTAGCTTTTTGATAACAGGATTCTAGGACAAGAATCTTTTGGAAGAGACAGTAATGACTGTTTAGTTGGAATACTGAGTTTTTGGTTTTGAAGTGATGAAAATTATTTGAGAACTTGCACTTATAAAATGCCTATCTTGGTTACTATTATGTAATAGACAAAATTACGTATTTTGTAAATTGTATTTTTATGTAAATCGTATTATTATGTAAAAGATAGAACAAAGACTGCTATTTGTACTGATGCATAATGAAATGTAATGAAGAATTAGAGAGTTATTTAGCTTTTTTTTTTTTTTTTTTTCTCAATATGATGAAATTAGGCAAATTAGCTATATTAGTCAGCAAATATACCAATTGGAAAGTTGTTGCTGTATGACAGACAGACTGTATGTAGTCCATGGAGTAGCTGCAAAGCTGCCACCTGGCCCACAGCATTTGAAAGGTTGAAGAGTTCTGCACTGTTGACCCCTTGGATATGTGTACACCTACACTAATTGGTTTGGCAACAGTTGTGCTGTAATCTGTTATGGCTCTAGGAATTTATGTCCTACTCATTACTGGTCCTAGGTATTTATGGCAAATGTTTAAAGGTAGGGCTGAAGGACCTCCTGTTGACATTGCAGATACCTGCTTATCAAAGTGGCGTACAGCTTCCGCATTTATGCCAGCTGCTTTTAGTGTTCCATTTGTACAGTTAAGTACCTACCAGAGTACTGAAGTACAGACATGATGCAGCTTTGTATTCATAAAATCCCCCTCCCAGTGCACACTAAATTGCTCATGTAGATGGTTCATAATGTACATTCCAATCAGAAGTCAAGTTAGGCTGCATTCAGACATTCCTTCTCTCAGACTGGAGATTAGGGAAAGGCTTTTCAGCGGAGGGGTGGTTGGGTACAGAATAGGCTCCCCAGGGCAGTGATCATTACCCAGAGCTGCCAGAATTTAATAATCATTTGGACAGTGTTCTCAGACATAGGGTTTGAAGTTTGAGTGTTCCTGTGTGGAGCCAGCAGTTGGCCTTAATGATCCTTGTTGATCCCTCCTGTCTTGGGATATTCTGTGGTTCTGTGATTCTTTGGATACAAAGTCCATGCAGTGGTTTGTACACCTATGCTAACTGCCCTCCTCATTAGGAGGACAGGTATTGCTATTGTATATCTTTGGCAATCTAAGTGCAGATAAGCAAGAAATTTCTGCCAGCAAAGTGTTTACATCCATTAAGAAAGCAGACTTTGCATGTACTAAAGCAGCTGAGCAGACAGATGTTTGTGAGATGGAGATTGGTTGTTACTGTGAGCTCTTTGGAGAAAAAGAGCTTTTGGCATAAGTAAAATAAGATATACTAAGATGAGATGTTAAATTTTATGTATATGTAACCTTGAAGTTCTTTCTCTCCTAGATGTGGTCGTCTAGTATATCACCTGGGTCTTCCTTATTCCTTCCTGTCTTTCCAATATGTAGAAGAAGCCATTAAGATTGCATACTGTGAGAACAAGTGTGGAAATTGCTCTTACACGGTATTTTCCTGTTTCATTCTTCATATAATGGGAAAAAAAGCCCTGATACTTAAGAATATTTGTTGGCATGATTAATCAAAAAAGACAACTTTGAATGTTAGCATTTCATGGGTTGTGACAGAATATGTAAGCATTTTTTGAAAGTTTATGTAATTTAGAATAGACTGACTGTTTAAATTCCTGCAAAACATTTTCTGAAATCTAGATGTGATCTTGGATGCTAATTCTGTTTGTGGAATTACATACAGTTAGTGAGAATTTAGCTACTTCAGTTTTTCTTTAGTTTCTGGGGAGAGGTAGGCACTTTTTTTTTTTTAATGTGGAGATGAATCTGAGCTGTTTGAGTTACAGTTCCTTTTAGTTTATGTTTAGGAGCACTATACAAAAGTTACTTTAAAAATAGGTGATACAAGGGCATGATTGTTCCACAAAAAAAAGAGGAGCTGTATTTTACATGTAGCTAGACATCAGAACTACTTTCAGGATTGCCATGCAATGCAGATAGGTAGTGAAGAATTTCATCATTATTTTAGCTCCCATCAAATAGCTTTCAGCGTACCACAGGCCTCAGGCAGGTTAGATGTGCAATCCTAAAACAGGAATACTTTTTATTAGCAATTACTTTGATTGTAATTCCCAAAAATTTACATTGCCAGTCCTTTCTAGTTACCAGTGCTGTTGTAAGCACTGGATTCTTTTTTATACGTTCCAGTCATTCTTCAGCACTTTCAGAAACAATCACTTTTTTCTTTTTTTCCCCCTGGGATAGCTTTAAGGGGACAGTGCAAAGTGTTCAAATGCTAAACACCTCACATGCTGTTCTCGAGGTGCAGAGCACCTGTGTACCTTGTTCACTCTTCAGCCTCCAGTGCTTATGCAAATAATCGCAGCTGGAATCACGTGGGCTGATGAGCACAGCTTTTTGGGCACTGAAATTGAACATGAAAAGTATGTGATAGAAAATATTGCTTGCTCTGAATTTCACAGAATTACAGCCAGCCAGGTTATAAAAAATAATAAATTAAGAAGACATTTTAAATGGCCTTTTGCTGACTGTGAGGATTAACCAGGGTAATCTCTGGTATTTTAAATTTTTTTTTTTTTTTAATTTCCTTTTTTATTCTTTTTTTTTTTTTTAATTAAACTTTGGCATTAAGAAACTAAGTATGCGTTGCTGACTGCTTTACCTACCTTTACTGAAGAATCTTCAGAAATCCACAGATAAGCTTATTTGTGTCTCAAGAGCACAACCAAGAAAAGTGACAGTTATGATGGGGACCTGTGGGTTATGGAGAACTGTGGTGCCTCAAAGACAAACTTTGGAAGCAGATGTTTCTTCCCATGTTTTCTTTTATACTTGCATGACCTTTCAGAGGGTGCTGTAAATTCCCTTCCTGGAGCCAACATTTTTGGCTTTCCACTCCCTGCCAACCTCCAGGACAGAGAAATTACAGAAAGATTTTTGGATGGTCTGTGTCTTGACTTTTATGGGAACTAGAATGCTAAATGCTTTATTATCTTCAGGATGGAAATTCAGACTGTAGCTCATACTCTGCAGCACTCCGGTAGTTTATCAAAAATATTTATAAACAAGAATTTCAGATATCTCATCTCACCCAGTATCTCTGGGTACTGCAAAAATATTTAGTTAATTTATATCTTACAGGTAGTTTAATACGATGTTTCTGTTTTGCAGGAACCTGATGTTGATTATGTATGTGAGAACATCACCAAAAAAGAAGATGAGACTCTAGCAGGCATAGAACCTGAACCTGAACCAAGTGGTCAGCATTCACATCATCGCCACCAAGTGCACAAGCACAGACACCACCACCACCATCGTGAGGGTGGTCGTCATTCAAAAAGTCAGAACCATCAGGCTCCTTCTGAATCTCAGAGACGTCACCCTCACAGTGGTCGGCGTCACAGAGTTTTTAACCATAACAGACATGATCAAATAGGTAGCCATGATCAGGTAGAAACTCTTCCTCCAGGAGAAGGTGTGGAAGTTCTTCCACGTGTTACAAAACTATGAAAAAAGGGGAAAACCATCTGTAAAAACCAGTTAACTTGAAACTGGCAGACAGCATCAGACTCAACAACCAATAGCTGATGCTGCCATTGTCGACACCTTTTGTTTGAAGAGCTGGGAAATTCTGTCACTTGACAGTGTCGCGGAGCACTTCCAAATTCGTGCAGGTGACACGGCCAGCTGTTAGCAGAGGACATCACTGAATCCTGACAGTGACGTCTGCTCACTGCTGCCTGAGAGTCAGCAGCAGCAGGAGGAAGTGAAACTAGTGACACCTGACAGTGACAGGAGGAGGCGGGCAATTGAGCATGAAAAACAAACTAAACACTTAAAAAAGGCAGGGGAGTCATTTACTTAATTGCAAGACTGGAAAAGCTATCAGATTAGGTATTTCTATTGCTCCCAAATAAAAATTAGACTAAGATGAAAGGAGTGTAGAGCTAAAATTTTGCAAAGAGCAGTGCTCTTGGAATTCGGCAAGACCGGTCAAACTCCATCAATGAAAATTTCTTGCTATAAAGGAATTGGATTAACCCTGACCCATAGTTTGTTTTTCAGTTGCATTGGAAAGGTGTCTGCTTGGTTGATTAATCTGTCTTTCTTGTTTCTCTTCTAACGTTCTGCTTGCATTTGTGAGGACAGGAGCATAAACTATGACCTAGGGGCTCCTGTTTGATATTTTGCAATCAAGAACAGGAGATAAGCAAAAGAGACATTTTAATTTTTTTTTTTTTTTAATTAAGAGGGGATATATTCAAAAGTTTTTTTTTTCTAAATTAGGTATACAAATTATGTACAAGCACAGCTCATTGCTAAACAGTGGACCAAAATAACTTTTTATCTCAAGTGTAAGATACAACAGTGACTGCATTGTTTTTAATCAACAGATCATATACTTAACTTTTGAGGGTTAAATATAGTACAGGTTTCACTGATGCACACTACTACAGTTTGTCAAATCCCACTGAATCAATAGGTTCATGCCTGAAGTGAGAAGCAATATTAACAACTCTTTGTGCAGATTCAATGCCTCTATCAAGAAAGAGACAGGACAAACTCAGTCTTGGTTTAATACTTTTCTTTGCTTATGAGAGTATGGAATTTGTTATCTGTGTTGATCAGTAAGGCAATATACCACTGACATTTTTGTAATTTCTTTGTATGTAGCTTAACGTTTTCTAATTCTGATTAACCATGCTGAAGTAAAAATGCTTTTGTTCAAAGGATTCCTGGATGAGCAGAGTATTCAAGAAAGGAAAGCAGCTCTGAAAGCATACACCATAATTAATGATGATTGAATAGGAAAATTATTACTCCTATGAAAACGGAATCTTTTTGTGGTGAATGCCGATTAGCAAGAAAATAGTACTGAATATAACCAAAATGCATGCCTTTGGGATATTTGACGAGACATTTCAATAAAAATATTCAGCATTTCTTCGTGTTTTGTTTTTACTCTTAAGTGCTCAGTTTGAAATACGCTGTTTCTTGTATGTTCTACTGGAAAGCTTCATGCTGTTTGCTCAAAACCGCCGCCGTTTCAAGTGCAAATCTTGGCCTTTGTTAAGACGTTGCTCTAAGTCTCTTATGGTGTTTCGGAGGATCTCAATTTCCTTGTTTTTCTCCTCCTGCAGGTGCTGTAGTTTCTGTAAAAATACAAGTAAAAATTCGTAATTATCAGGTGGGATTATGCACCAATACAATATGCTATTGCTAACAAGCAGTATTTTAATTAGAATGTTTTTTTCTCTTGGTATCTTTAATCACAGTGTTAAAAGAAATTATATCCCCTTAAATCCTTTTCCTGTGACATTATGAAGTCCCCAGTCCACAAAGCTACTGATGCATGCAAAATTTGTCATCTGTGTTATTTCTATCTCAAATTTCAAAGTTAACAATTCTGTACTATAACTACTTCACATGTGGTCTTGTGCTGTTATTCATGTCAAGGGTGTTAAACTGGACAATATCAGTACCAACTGCAAAAGGACACGGAATAAGTAATCTAGAGGTGGGAGAGAAGTGTTGAAAGGACAAATTGACTAGATCCTGTAGGTTACAGAACTTCTTTTCCCAAATAAAGTTTTCTTGTAAATGAAACACTAACAGCAAAAAAACCCTGCCATTTAGAATGGGTTGTAACAATACTTGAGTATTATGAGTTATTGGAGCACGTACCCTTCGATAGATACTTTGTGGCAGAACAGAAGCATCTGAATATGATTTTGTTGTTTTGTTCTGAACTCTTGCCAATTTAGCATTGAACTGAAAGAAACAGAAGAGAAAATATTAGCAACACAGTAAGAGGGGGAAAAAAAGTATGTTAAACAATTCAAGAAGAAGTTTCCTTTTTTTTTTTTCTTTAATGGATGTTGTATCTGAAAGTTGTTGCACGATTACCTAGTGTTTAGTGGTAGGACAATGAAATTTATCAGAAATGAACATAGTTACAGATTATATTTCTTAATAATGCTTAAAAATATTAGAAAAAGAAAATAGAACAAATATTCTGATACCACTACATTACACATAAGTATTGCCGAAATACTAGATAAAAAGAACACTATGAAAACAAAAAGTTGAAAGTACTTTGGCAGCACAGTCTCATGTATGCAGGAAGAGAAATGGAAAGGATGCTAAAAGCCTCTTAAGCCTCCCCTCACATATTACAGATATCTCAGCCCAAACACCCTGTTTCTGTTACGGAACAGCTTGTGTCTTACTGAGTATGGGAAAGATTTGAACTATTTCCTTCACTTTTCTGTAGTGAGGACTGAGCTGTGAAATGTGTGTTGAATTCCATGTCTGAAAGCTCTCAGAAGTTTATAGAAAGGAAATACTAAAAAATGAAAATCTTCAAGCATTCAGAGACAATTATAAAATAATATAAATAGAAAACATTGTTTTAATTTCTTTGTAGGTCAAAAATTACCAACACTTTCAAAATAAATTAAAGGAAGACTACAAAGCTCAGCCTCCATATACAGTAGATAGAAGTGTAGATTTCTGAGCAGAAGCTACTTAAATCCCACAGTGAAAGAGAGAGCAATGCCACTTACCCTTCTAAAGATCACTTTTTAACAGGCTTAGGCTCCACCATTATTGTTATGCACTAATTACAGCATTTTTCACTAGTCTTCTAAGTTTCCTCAATGCCTAACTGAGCTTTAATTCAGCAGGAAACATACCTCTATCTGCAGTTTAATTATTTCATTCTGCTTCTCTTCATCTTGAGTTTTCAGCTGTCTAGCTAGCTCTAATATTTCCAGTTCCTTTTTCTCTATCTGTTCCTTATACTCCATCTCTTTTGCTTCAGCTAATATCACAGTAACACCAAATACATTGATTAAATTAATTACATAATATGATTAAATGGAAAAACAAAATAAAACAAAAGCACAGCATTTCCCAGATAGCAGAGATTTCTTCAGCAACAGGTTGGAACCATTTCTGTCAAACAAAAATACCTATCCATCTATCTGGAACCATAGTGAGATTGAGCTTCATTAAAGCAGCATCACTTTCTACAGAGACTTCATTTTGCTTTTCTACAGCTATGTGAATCACTAAAAAAATCCTACTTCTTAAACCTCTGATAGTGATGAAATGTAATCCATACTACAATCAAGTGTTTCCTTTTGCAGCATTATTTATTCGCACCAAGTCCTGCTCTTCTTAGGTATAGCTGAAATACCATCCCAGGAGCCTACCTAAATAAATTTTCAGCAAGTTCAAAGCATTTCTTCAGTTAGTACTCAACCCAAAATTTAACTCCTTCAGATTTTTATGTATGAGCTCCCAGTTTCTGTCATACTTGATTTGGAACTTCTGCTCATACGGTGCTGCTGCAATAATACCTCACTGCCATTGTCTATTTAGTTACGATAAAATTCGTTTTGATAATATCCACTTCTAGCTTTCATGTTTGTTCTGTCAGTACCACACCTGGGCTCTAAGTAAAAACTGTTTTCCAGTCATGTTTCCCTGAGGAAGTGGAACTATTTTTTGCATTTATGCTAATGAAGGACAGCTCTTACAGACTAGGACATGGTATCCAGCTGTATAACATTCAGGCTTCAGAAAACTTACTTTTTTTTCTCATGTTGCAGTTCAACTGTGCTATTTCTAATTTGTGGTCTTCCTCTTTGTTTTGAATTTCAATTGTGAGTTTCTCAATCTGCTCTTTATATTCCTGTGAACATATAAATTCTTCATAAAAACCTTCAGGTGTCTGTGCTTAGAAAGCCTTCTGCAAAGCACATTGTTCATGTCAAAATATACATAAGGATTCAGTTCTTCATAATTCTATAATTCTGTGGTTGTTTTAAGTTGCATCTGTTCAACACTAGAATGTCCAGCTACATCTTACTTAACACAATGAAAATCTACACATAAAAGATGCAGCAGATTTCATCGATGTGTTAAAATAAAATTATAAACTGCTTGTATTAGGAGAAGGGGCAAATGAAGAGGTAGTATGCTTTTCCTCAGTGCAATATTTGGTATGATTCTGCAGTTGGTTAAATAACTACAGTTTTTCTTGTATAAATTTCTGGTTGTAGAATTGTGCAACAAGAAATTGTATGTAAAGTATCTCAGATTGCTAATATTGCTTATACCAAGAATTCCACAACTTTACACTGGCAGCAGTGGAAACATCAGTGGTATTAAAGCTAGTGGCCCAGACACTCAAGTTAGTACTTTGAGCATACTTATTTTAAATTTACATCAATGAGAAATACTCCAGAATTATCAAGTGATTTGCTCTAACTGCCAGTGCAGAGGTGCTTACTCCCAAGATGTCATCAGAACCTTCTGTTGTAGATAGACACGAACTAGAGCAATGCTCAGATGCATTACAAAGGCAGTCTTGACTATTAAAAAATTATGTGTAAAAAGTAGATTTTAAAACTAAATATTGGTAAGAAACGAGCATATCTCAGGTTGAGCCAGAGTTCTCAGCCTTTTAGTTCCTGTAAAACTCTCTCAGACTGTCATTAGAACAACTTTTCTCTTTTTACACAGGATGAACTTTAGGAAAAGTGAAATACTAACGTGATTGGTAGCAAACTCAAGAGTAAAAATGTATAAGAACTGCTTCAACAGATACGTGACTGTTATTATTCCTCCTATTAAAGAATGATCATTCTGACAAACCTGTTCAGAAGCCCTTAATTTATCTTCCAAGACATGAATGTTTGCCTTCAGTCTGTCATTTTCATCTAAAAAACAACAGAAAAGAACAATACACTAAAAAGTAAATGTTGACGCATGGAAGCCTGAAAGAAAATTACTCACATTTTTTTTTAATTGTCTGGACTCTAGAGAGACCTGACATTTTCTGGATGTGATAATCTTAACTTACAGAGATACACAATGCCTGTATAATTTATTTGAAGAAGAAAATTCATTGTATAGTTACATATATATGTATAGTTATATATGGTATATATGTATAGTTATATATGGTATTACTTACACTGAACTGCGTTAAGCAATCTTTAGCAATTGTTTACCTCTGCATTCAAGAAAATCAAATGCAAAGTTGATACAAAGTTGACGTGCTCAAAAAATGAAAGATTATTATCATATCAATAATACTTTCAAGTTAAGAGATGTAACTTTTTAAGTACTTGTTTCTGAAAACCAGAGCTTACTCAATTTGTATGGGCTCCTTTACAGCTTGTTTATAGTGGTAGCAAACATGCAAATTGTAAAGCAGTGTCTCATAAGGAATTTAGGAAAGCAAATAGTGCTTTCTTGATTAGCAAAATTCATTCTGATTATTAAAAACAGCTATTTACTTCCAATTTTTAGAGTTTTATTAACGCTTATGCTAAGGTACCTGGAATGCAGAAAGGGTATATATAGTTAAATATGATAACTAGTCTGCACTATAAAAATATGTTGTTATATGATATGTATAAAAATTAAGTACTTTTACTTTTTAATTAAAATAACAACGAGCAATTATCGAGAATTTATGGACAACAGCCAAATTTCAGCCTCCCTCAGATGAGGATTAAGACTCCAGTTTTACAAAGCACTTCAGCAAAGACTGTGAATAAATGCTTTAAGAAAATACAGTTCAGTGATTGAGTAATACTTTCCCACTTTTTCTTAAGTTTCCTTTGATATGCTGAAATAGATTTTATATCTCACTATTAACTAAAAATCTCGCTAGGACCGGAATTCCGTAATGAGTGGATTCTAGGCAGAGTAACAGTAATAGACATTTACTGAGAACAGAGACCACCAAAATCTGTACAGGATTGATTTTAGATATACTTTGTTTCATTTCTGTCTGGATGCTAGTGAGCTTCTCTCTAAAAAATACAGTGAACAGAAAGAAAAAATTAAAAATCCTGTTCATACAATATTACTGCACAGTACACGTAAGGACATTCTTCTTTTACCTTTTATGTTGCACTGGTTTTCAAGAGTTTGTGTAAGACTCTTTATCACATTCCGTAGAGCAGTACATTCTAGAAGTGAAAAATCCACTGTTTGAAAACATTTTCTTCACCACTTTAATATGGCAATTGAAAAAAAATAATGGGCTTCACATTTAAACAGTGTTTTTATAACATAATAAAAACGCCTGAAAATAATATACATTTCTGAGTAATAGAATTGCAAGCATAATTCTTATTGTCTTTCAAAAATGTTCAACTTGTTTTTTGGGGATAGTGGGAAAAATACAATGCTTTGCTTACTGTAAAGGTGGTTGATAGTCTTTAAGAACTGGAAATCTCTTTCTGCCTGGGAGTTAACCTTATTTAATTCATCACACAACTTCAGAAAAGGACATCTTTTGCAAGAAGATGCAGTAAGTCTTTACTGACCATATATATCTAAACTTCACTTGCACTGTATAAGTCAGCCTGAAGATTCACAGCCTTCTAACAGTAGATCAAGAATTCAGAAAAAGAAAAGAATCTACACACATTTTTGTTCTTAGGTTGGGCTTTTTGGTAACAACTACCTAAATTACCTCATACTTGAGATTCTAATTAGTTAGCGATGTTATTATACCAAGCCTCTGGTTTTCTGGTGGATTTCAGCATAAATAATATCATGAGAGAGGAAAGCCTGCTGTTAGTAGCTAAGCAAACATTTGGTATATATAGGAATTACAGTTTATTTTGGAAAAATCAGTGAACACTTCATAGGGGAGGAGTTAAAAAATGATTGCAAGCCTTAGGTCATTGGATTCAACTATGAGTTTCCAGAGTGGGGAGCAAGCACTGTGATAATCTCCATTAAACTCTGCAATCTGTAAAGGAAAGAAGAGAGGACTGAAGAATTTTTCTTTACAATACTATCAGCAAATAAGTATTTCAATAATGGAAGTTTAAAAGCCAAAATAATTATTTTTCCATATTAAATGAACGTTTTCTGCTGCAAGATTTTACTCCTAAAAACTTACTGAAAATATCTGTCCTTCCAGGTCCTAAATGTTTTATTACTTAATGTTTATTAAATGTCATTAAATGTTTTCTTAGTATTAGCTAGGTCAATATTATTTGGATGTCTTGCAGAATCTGGCTAAATACTAATTTCAAGGCTGCTAAATATGTAAGCTTTATACAGAGTAAGGGTTATAAATTGCCATAAAGTATTGCAAGACATGCAAACTGAAAGTGAACATACTTCAGAATAAGCTTATAGTAGCTGAATTGCACATCCAAGGGTAATAAAATGAACATGAAGAAAATATCTGTTACAGGCTGTGAAAAATGGTTCTTTCTTAAAATGTCAACTGACATTTGTTTTCATGCGTGTGCCCTCTTATTACATGAACGACCATTATTGCTAAAATACTTGTACTTCATTACAGGTACTTTTAAGCTGTTAATGGAGACATCTACTTTTTATCAAATGTTTGTTTGACCTCCACTCTGAAAACCTGTCAGTTTCAAATTCTGTCAAATGCTTGACTTCAGAAAATCCCAGTTTGTACGTGCTCCCTGGAGATCTTTCACTACTCGCTGCTAAGTTTTCAGGACTTGGACAAATAGCCCAAAAACTGAAAAAGACATCTGCCATTGTATCAGGAGCTAACTGCTGCTCTGTAATAACAGCTGATGTCAATCTCTTCACCCGTTAGATGTGGTGGTAGTGAGAGGTGCTTCAGTATTATGAAGAAAAAGCCTGAGACTGCAAAGGTAGATGTGGAAGAAATTGAGATGTAGATGGGAGGGGCAAAACACAGCAGAGCTAGGCACTACTTTCAAGGTAGATGACAGAACTGTGAGTCATGCAGCAGTCAACAATGAAGAGAAGTGCCAGACACCAATTGAAAAGGAACAGAGGTGGTAAGACGACACACTGTGCAACAAAGAAAGGTGGATGAACAGGAAACTCAAGACAAGCTAAAGGCAGGACATAAGAAAGCATGCTTTAAGAACACCAATTCAACCATTCAAGTTCAACCATTCAAGTCAAACTTTCTTAATTCTATTGTATTTGAATTATGATGCTCATTATCATAGTTGGTCTTGAATACACGTGTAGGCATACAACTTCTCCCCAGAACAAGAAGGTGAAGAGAACAAGGAATGGTATCATGATTTGGAAATAAAACACCTCCGCGATCTTGTTTGTTACAGAAAGTGAGAATTTTCTTTTGAATGAGATAAAATGCTTCTGATCAGCAGATTCTAATCCTAAAGTTGTCTGTGGCACTGTTATCCAGTTAAGTCAATATGGTCAGCAGCTTATCATGCCTGCAGGCCTCTTTCCAGGTCAGAAGGCAGCTTTAGTATGCCACTGGCTTTTTTCTGTGTCACAGGACATGCTGCAAACAGTGCGCACATCCATGAGAGCGCAACTCTGCATGCATGTAGAAAGAAGACGTGCTCCTCATTTTACAGATACCCACTCTGAGATTCAAGCTTCCAGGTATTGAAAATGTGTATCTACATATAAATGAAAATTATTTGTATAACTGTAAATAAGTGAAAAAAAAAAAGAAACAGGTATGGTACATTGACAAATTAGACTTCCTATGTTTTAAGGTAAGCATCTAAATTTGGATATTTTGGATACTGATACTTCATTGTAATCCACATCTGAAATAATTTCTGTCACATGTCTGAATGCAAAAACTGCAAAATTTGTAACACAAAAGACTTCAAAGATCCATACCATTTAAACATGCTTTGCAGTTCTTTTTATTTTGTTTACAAATGTGTCTCAAATAACTACCTTGATTAAACATAAACCTAAATCTTTTTAATGGCTGTGCAGATAACAGCTTACTATTATACTATTACTATTTATTTTTAGCTTTTATCTTGATTACAGACTAAACTCAAATTTAACAAGCAGTACAATTTTATTATTTTTTTTTTTCTAGCCACCAAATAAGGATGCCATCATATTCTTGGCAGTAATGAAATTTTCTGCATCAAAACACCAGCAATTTTATGTAATTAAGGTTTGGTTTACTTCTTCACTAACAACATTTTTGCCAAAATTTTTTTTTTTTAATAAGACCAACACAGAATAGTTCTGTGTGTGCATACACGTGCAGCTTGTTGCTATCCTACATATTTATATTCTATAATTTTATTTTTTGTATTTGAAGACCATATGGGCTACCTATAACAGAACATTTTGTTCTCATTAAAAACTTTTCACATTGCTTCTGCTCCTTGTAATTCTAACAGTTAAGCTACAAAACATTCAGACAGGGAGTACTGGGGACACCAAAACTAAGGTTACTTCCTCTTAAACCTTTTCTTTCTGTTTTCATAGTACCACTTCGTTTCTGAAATGGCTTTTAATACCTGCAACAGATAAAGTATGCTAAATAACACTGCTTTTTGTAAGATGAAAGTTTGTTGAAAACAGTAGATCCTGTAATTGAAGTCTACATAAACAAATTCTGAAGTCACGATAGTGAATTATGATTCCAATATTTGGTTTTCTACTCAAACTTTTTGAACTTTAACCTATTCCTCCTTCAAGTCTGCCTTTCACACAGCTGTGTGCCAGCCGTCATTCCCGTGTTCCATTCTTCTAAAAAAGCAGCAGGGGGAGCGCTAAGGGCATAGGAGCAGTGACTGTCAGCTCCTACACCGTGCAGTACATCATTTCAACAGCATTTGTGGAATAATCCTGTGCAAAATTTGAAGCTTTAGGTCACTATGTCTATTTATACTGACAGGTTCTGTTACAATTTTTCATTCCTTTGGAAAAGTAGGCTATATATTTTAGAAAGTCGTGCACAAGTTGTAAATACATCTATGCATTTGAGTAAACAGTTTGACAGCAGATAGTCCAGATAGTCTTACAATGAACCACAGGTATTTAGATGTAAACTACTTTTTTTGTCCAATCCCAAGAATATTTCCTTATCTTTATTATCTTAAAAAAATATGTATAATATATATATATATAATATTATTATATATTATATATAATATTATATTATTAATTAGATT
>NW_024884811.1:13394715-13435530 GCF_019232065.1 Centrocercus urophasianus
TATATATTATATATTATATATTATTATAATTATAATATATTATTATATATATATTATATTATTAATATATAATAATATTATTATATAATATTATTATATATAATATATATATAATATATATTATATATATATTAGCATTTTTCTCATGTTAAAGTACAGTTTTGACCAGAAAAAAGTACTGAGCTCACAGTTTTGCTTGCCTACGTTAAGGAAGAGAAAGCACAGTTTTGGTAAATGGTCACAGTTTTGTGGATTGGCATTAGTGTGGCTCCTTCTCTGTAAAGAATACACCCTACACACAGAAAGACTGAACAGCCAATCAATATTATCCCACATCTAGTATTCACAATTCATTGCAGATCCTTCCATCCACACTTATAACAGATAATATTTGCTTTTCTCTTTCTTCAACGAGTTCAAAACACTAGCCAACAAATACATAGTACTGGAGATGCCATATGGAATTGTATCATTCAATATACCAGTCTCATCTCAGTTACTTGGATGCAAAATCCAGGGCTGCAATATATTCTTGCTGCAAGAAATATTTGAAGAAAGTGAAGTAATTATTGGTCAAACAAAAACAAAACCACTCATTAGATCCACCTTCAGTTTTCAGTGGAAATAATGCAATTGCTTTATTTTAAAAACTGCAGTAGATTTTATTCAAAAATGCAGTCTGCACCACAATTGTCCACTTAGTCAGTATAGAAAACATTTAGGAGCAGAAAACAAGAATACCAGACTTGTCCATCTCAAGTTGATCACAGTGATTTACACTAAACAAAAACTGTGGACCTGAATCTCATCTTTAGTAAAGAACATATTAAAACAATACAAAGCTCATTTATTATCTTTCAGAACATGTATACAGTTGCCATGTTGCCCATCTTTTTCTGTTACGTTTGGTTAAAGAGTTTCACACTCCTCTCCCCGCTGAATTGTATAAATTTTCTTCCTTCCTTTTCATATCCCTCAGAAATCCCACTCTTCATTTATCTTGCACAGTTGCAAAAGACTTCTGGCAATCAAGGACGTCAATAAGCTCTCAGGTTCTCACTTACATTTTTTGGAATTTTCTTGGGGTGCTAAATGCTATTCTCATTTCAGTTTCTCATAATAATATAGGGTTTTTCAGCCAGAATAAAATTCCACTTCCTCCACCCCCAGCAGCCAAAAGTCCTTCAGGGTAAGTGGAACAGCAGCCTTCCCTTCCACACTGCTTTTGCTCTCTTCCCCATTGCTGAAAGCAGCATGTTTATTTGGAATCATATGTGAACCATTCACCAGCATGTGGTCTCCTATGTTTTTCCTTAGCTGTTCTGTGAATCGCCTTGTGGTCGACTGCTAAGGCTCAGTTGTTTATCTATCCTATAAACTCACTTGCTCTTGTGTTAATTTTGCAACAAGGTGAACTTTAGAATCTTGTTTGACGTGAGAACCCGCACACATTGAGAATGCATCTTGACACTGTTCATTAAAAATTTGACGCTGCTGTTCAGATGCAGAAATTTCAGTTGCTTTTGGATCAGTTCTACTGGTACTCTCAGGAAATGTGACTGAGCTGCATTTTGGGAAGTGGCCTGGGGCATGGGCCCAGAAGAAATCTCTTTTCCAAGCCACAGTTGGCCCTATCATTATGTAAAAGCCATTCTCACATGTATAGTCTGTTCGGGTAACTCTTGCCAGAACAAGAATAGAAGAATCAATAATACATTGTTCCCAAACGTCTTCTCCAGTTCCATGCAGGACTCCTCTGTATCCCCGTGAGAAGTGAAAAGTGTTTTTCAGTGCCGCTCTTCTTTGACTATCAAGCACTGATACAACGACCAAAACTACCTGACACAACACTTCCAGTGCTCTGAGTCTGAAAGAACTGTGTGTTATAACTTTAACTAGTAATTTTGTTAAATTTACCAAGTCTGCCTTATCAATTTTAAAAGGCAAAATGCTTTGAAAATATTTTATAATTACTGTAATTTATAATTACCTAATAACCTATAATGTCCTTTCAAAGTATTTTTAACATTATAATTACTGCTGATGCTCAGCAAATAGTAACTCAGGTTTACCTGAAAATTTCTCTGACAACATCCACTGCGGATTATGGCAATGCACTGAACAAAATGGTTTGAGAAAATACTGTTTGATTACCTCTAATGAATGTCATTCAAAAATGTTACTTACATAAACACTTTGAATTTTGTGGTCTGCTAGAATTCTATTGGAGTATTCTACTGGTACACATTTTAAGCTTAGGGAATGTAGCCACATTAATCAGCTTATTTTCTAAGTAGATTCCATGCCCTTGGTATCCCATATTTATCTCATTACCAAACAGACTTCACAGACACCTCTTGGAAATCTTACTATGTTTCAAGTTACCTCTTTTTACTTTGTCCTTTACTGCTGCTAACATGTTGGCAGTCTCTCTTAATCTCAGGCCACAATTATCAGCTTCCAAAAATTTTGCCTCCTGTCCTTAATAATTTGTAAATTACTGCATCTTGAATATTACTGACATTTTTTTTTAAATTATTTTTTATTTTTTCCTACTGCTGCTGAACTTAATTTCATATTTCATGCTGATTACTCTGGCATTTTTACTTGGATTTCTGCAATCCACATTTTTTTTTTCATCTATTTCAAAACAACAGAGATTGTTCTTCCCAGTTTTGTCAGCATAACTATCTCCTCAAGTCATTTCACTCTTATCTCATTGAAGTGAGGCAATTCACATAACCCAAACCTCACTTCTGACTTCCATCTGTTTTCAGTCTGTTCTGCTTATGGTGTCCCAGCTGCTCTGACTTACTGCATTGTCTCTTTCATATTCATTATCTTTTATCCCATGGGTTTTATGATAACAATAATTTCTTCTTTTTGTCAACATTTTTCTTTTTGTCTTTAAAATCTATTTCATATAAAAAACCTCCTCTTTGTTTTTATCAATAGTGAAGCATCTTGCTCTGTTTCTGAATCACTGTCCTTCATTGTCTTTTGTGCTCAATAGAGAAACAAATGTTTCTAATGCGTTAAGCCAGAGTTCCTCTCAGTTTGCTGTCCCGTATCATAATGCTCAGTAGAAGATACTTTAGGAAAGAGTAAAGATGCAGAAAAAGATACTGCCACAATGCAATCTCTCATCTTCAAAAACCACAAATAGGGGATACCTGAACGAGCACTACTGTCTTTGCATTTAAGACTTCAGAATTCCAGGGAGGTTGCTGTTATCTATAAGCTAGCCAATGTTATGCACTTCTACCAGAACAGCATGAAAGAAGGCACTGAAAACTACAGACCTGTCAGTCTAACCTCAGTCCCTAAAAAAGCTATAGAGAAGATTATCGTGGGTGCCACTGAAAGAACAAAGAACAAAGCTATTTTCAGGCATAGTCAGTGTGTTCCAGAAGAGAAAGCTCTGTCTTAAAGATTTGATCTCTTTCTGTTATATCCACCTCCTTAGAGGATAGGCTGGTAGAAGGGTAGATTCCATTACATGCCATGAAATAAGCGTCACTACATTTAACACAGTATCTAACATCCTTACTGCTTTATGTGACTAAAAACAATAGAAGTGTTTCTCAGAACTTCCTGACTACAAGCAGAGAGCATTCTTTTGTGTTTTGTTTTGTTTTTTTTTCTTTTTTTCTTTTTTAGCAAAAAGTCAAGACCTTACCTTCTTTTACTGATTCCTCCCTTGATTGGCTTAATGTTAACAACCTATTCGATTTTTCCAGCTGAAGAGCTGATAGTTTGTTTGCTTCATTAATTTCTGAAATTTTCTAGGAGATGGGTAAAAAAAAACCTATTAATAGCTTTTGATTCAAGTTTTATATCTTGTGTTTTAAATTTATATAAAAGTAACATTTAAAAGAATCGCAGTCACAAGCTTATGTTATTTGACTTCCTGGAAATTCTATCATAGAAAAGATGAATTGTAGAATGTTCTGGGTTTGGAATGGATCTTTGAAGTTCCCCAGTCCAACTTCCCTGCCATGAGCAGGGACATCTTCTCCTGTTTCAAAACTCTGTGCAACCTTACTTGGCCGATGTGCCACTTCCAATAGCTGAGCATCCACAAATTCTTAGGACAACTAAGAATTCCTGCATCTTATGACTCCCATTCTGAAAAATTTCTTCCTTCTATCAGATTTAATTCTAACCTCTTCAAGTTTAAAATAGTTTAGAACTGTTCCCCTTGTCTTGTCACTACAGGGCCTGGTAAAAGGCCTCTCCATCTTTCTTATAAGCCTGTTTTATATATTGGAAGATTATAATGAGGCCTCCCCAGAACCTTCTCTTCTTCTGACTGAACAAGTCCAGCTTTTTCAGCCAGTTTTCATAGGAGAGGTGCTCCAGACCTATGACTATCCTCATGGCCTCCTCTGGACATGCTCCAACAGATCCACATCTTTCTCATGCTGAGATCACCAAGACTGCACAGAATACTGCAGTTAGGGCCTCATGAAGGCAGAGAAAAGGGGTACAATCACCTTTCCTGATGAAGCCCAGGATACAATTGGCTTTCTGGATTGCAAGTGCATACTGCTGGCTTACAATTAGCTTTTCACCCCTGAGTTCTTCTCAGCATGATTTCTCCCAGTCAGTTTCTCACCCAGTTTGGTCAAAATCAGAACCTTGCACTTGATCATGTTGACCTTCATGCAGTTCATGTGTCAGACTTGAAAGCCTATGCATTTGACAGATTACCCTGCAGAACTAAGAAGTAGCAATGATCTGTATCCTTCTGAATTCTACAGTGTATAGTTGAGACTGATCCTCACAAAGTTCTTTTTATTGCTTTGTATAAGAAGCTGTGAATGCCATACTGGGAATCAACATGAGTAATCTTTATGAATAGAAATTGTTATTTTTTTATATATATGTACGTATGTTTCATGAGAAACACTATGTTTATTTTAGACACTGCTTCTCTATTACCTCTAGTGTGGATTTAAATGAATGGGATCAACTACCAAAAAGGTAATTTCTTAACAAGGAATCCAGTACCAACTTTCCTCAGTGGATCAGTCTTTAAGAAATTATATAAAGAGTTCAGTGCATATATATGGGGGAAAAAAAAAAAAAAAAAAAAAAAAGAACAAACAGACTTTCATTCTATACTAATAACAATTTCTAGAACAAGGAACAATTTCTGAAGCAAAAGTCCAGCAGAGCTTTGTAATACTGCTATTAACAGTAGAAGTGTCTGTTAGAAAGAGATATTCCAATCTTTTCTTGAGAAAAATTGTCTTCAGCACCATTAAAATTCTAGCACAGAAACAAATGCTTCTCAGACTTCACAGATCTTGCATAGAAACTGTGACAGGTTGGAAGGCTGAGCAATCACCAGTCATATGAAGTTCAACATGAACAAGTGCTAGGTTCTGCAGCTGGGACAGAGCATCCCTGGCTGTACGTACAGACCTGGGGTATCCTGAGGCAGCAGAGCAGTTCTGCCAAAAAGGCTCTGGACGTTTTGTCTGATGGTGAATAGACTCTGAGTCAGCAGTGTGCCCTGGCTGCCCAAAGAGACCAGAGCACCCTGGGGTGCCTCAGGCCCTGCACTGCCAGGTTGGTGAAGGAAGGACTGTCCTGCTCTGCTCTGAGCTGTGCAGCCTCACCTTGAGCACTGGGTACAGGTTGGGCACCGCAGTTTGAGAAGGAAATGGAAATATTAGCATTCAAATGAGATCTATGAAGGTGGAGGAGATTCCAGAGGGTACAGTGTGTGAGGCACTGCTAAAGTCCCTTGGTGTGCTGGGCCCAGAACAGAGGAGTCAAGTGGAGGCCTGATGGTGGCTGCAGCTCCTCTGTGGGATTGGAGGGCAGCGCTGAGCTCTGCTCTGTGTGACAGCCACAAGGCCCGAGGGAACGGCGTGGAGCTGTGCAGGGGAGGGCTGAGGCCTTAGGAAACGGTCTGCACCAGGGCAGAACATAGGATTTGAACATTTGGGTATTTCTGTATGAAGCCACATACATCTGTGTGTTATGAAGGAGCTAGACTTGCTGATACTGGTGGGACCCTTCCAACACAGGAAACTGCATGATTCCATGGTTCTCTTAAATCACTAGTATCGCTATGAGATAAAGCCAGTACAGAAAGCTTTGAAACAGCATTGGTATTACAAAGTATATTAATCAGAATTAGCTGAAAATAATTGCAAAGCTTCCCACAATATATAAAAAAAAATATTTATGGATAGCAATTTCAACTCTCTTTTAAGGCTTTTTTTTCACTTACCTTTTCTATCTCTGAGAAGTTATCTAAAAGTTTATCAAGATTCACCACGTTGATTTTCTTCATGGCTGTGATTCATTTATTTCTGGAACATTTCATCCAGTGACAATTGCATATATAAAAAATAGATCTATTAATTTTCAGAAGATTTCTTATCCACAAATATAAGCAGAGAACTTCACACTTTTGAAAAAATTATAACTATTTTTGCCTATTAATCTGAACTTCAGCCAACCTAAAACCTAATATTTTTAAGAGATAAAATTAATGTCAGAAAGACCAAAGCCAATCTATCAAACTGTTAGATGATGTAATAAATTGTTGCAATTAAAAAAATAAATCTGAATACATTTCCATAGACACAGTGACACAATTTTAGCTAAAACCACATATGGTGCTTTTAAAACATATGAAATGCTTCTTTCTGTATGTGTTACTGAAACATATTGGCTTTCCTATCCTCACTTTTAAAAACAAGAAGTTGAATGGATTCGAAATGCTCGTTTTCCACTGTGCATCTTTTAGAGGAAAAGAGTGAATCTCTGTTAGGTTTAATTAACTTAAAACATATTTTATAAACAAAGGAGCTTTTAGAAGGTACATATTAATACAGAATATCCATCTTTTAACTGTCTACGTGCTCTAATACTGTATTCAGACTTAAAGCTACATACATATTTTCTTATGAACAATCCATACTAGTATGAGAGATGAGACACTGCTGAACATAAACCTCACCATGCTAGTAAAGATCAATATTTTGAAGCACACCCATATAATTTCAGATTAGTAGCACAATTCCTGTTTGTACTGGGAGTTCTACTTACAGAATCTTCAACATGCAATTGCAAGATGGATCTGAAAGAATAGATAGGAATGTTTATAAAAATATTTCAAGTGTCTTAGAACATCAGGCTTCATCAAATAATAATTCCAGTGCAGATAAAGCATATATTCTGGACCAAATCATCAGTTCTGCATAGGAATGTATAAACTGTCTTTGTTACATGGAGTAAAGTAAAGGTGAAATGAGGGAGCTGATCCAGAAGGTAGAAAGTGTGTGCCACCCAGAAACTGAAGATGTTTCAACGTCCATGTACTTATAATGAAGTTATGCTGAAATATACATGTAAACGATCAACTGAGCAAGAACCAAACTGAATATTTCCAGGTCTTTATGTATGTGCAACATCTTTAGAAAAGCAGTAAGATAGTAGAAATCGTTCTGTGTGTTTAATAGAGTTTTCTCGTGTCCCCTGTTTCCTCTAATTAGCATTAGAGGGACTAATGTGAATTCATTACTTAGCACTAAAAACTATTCTTTAAAAAACAGTCATTTTTAAGAATCAATACTTCTAAGATACTGGTAATTTTCTTCAAAGCTGGTAATCTTAATGGCCTGTAATTTTTATTACAATGTAATGAATTATTCAAATCGAGTTTCAAATAATTTTTTAGGACATTCAATTTTGACAAACAATTACATGTTTTATTTGATAATCTACATGTACAATGTAAATGCTAAGCTGTAATCTTTCCAGTCCTTATCGTGGGCACTGTTTTATCCATTCCTCTATCACTGTTCCATGCCGTGCTTATGAAATTGTTTCAACATCTGAATATTGACTGAGGATGGAAGCTCAGGGAGCTGCCATGCTGCATGCTGTTTTATTTGTGTTTTCATATTCCATGGCATCATTTGTTTATGTAGAAGACAGGACGTGCTAAGCATTTGGCAGCATTAGCAATGATGCCACTGGGAATATAACTCCTGCTGAACAGAAAGAATACATTAAAAGTAATATGCTGTATTTTTAATGTTGTATTTTTCCAGCAGGAAAACTCATCACTTTTGGTGTAATTATTTTTACATGTTATGTTCTCCAAAGGCATTTTTCTTAAGCCTCCCACTTCTATTTTGAACTACATTTATTTGGAGGTAGGCTAAAGATTTAATGCGTGTTTTCAACTGCCACAAAACTGACGCCATTATTTACTCTCTACCTCCTCATCTCTTACAATCATTTTCTAAGTATTGCTTATGATGACCTCATTTTGGAATTCAAGGTTTCTTTTTTGTTTCATTTAACTCTGAAAACTGTATATAACCAAAAATGCTCAAGAGGCTCTCCTGATTTTTCAGCAGCACATTTGAATTGAATAAAGAGATCACTCTGTAGCAGACACTCCAAATCCTCTCACTGTTTTTCTGAGCTCCACCCATCTTGAGGACCAGCGCCAGCACTGGTGCTGACCTTGCTTCATTGCTCACTCTTGGAAGACCCTCTGGCATTTAAAACACTTGATTTTACAGAAGTCTCACCACAACGTAAGAAGACAGCGGAACCAACTGCTGCAGTCCCAGCCAACGGTGTCCACCAGCTTGCAGTGGCGTTTGCTTTTCTGACCTGTAGTTTGCTAATAGCCGGTGCCTGCGTCAAAGTGAGATCCTCTCACAGGCTCCAGAGTGCAGCACGCTCAAGGCAAGGCCTTTTGCTTGGCAGAAGCACGGAGCGAAGGCAGATGCTGCGGGTACCTGTGAGGGGCCGTGCCTCGCCCCACCCTGCGCACCCCTACCCCTCAGTGGGCTGAGGAGGAGCAGCACACACCCTCAATGGCGGGAAAACCTCTCGGTGGTGGAACACCCTGCTGCTGACCTCGGGGTCCCTTCAGCCCCCTTTGATTGCGGGATGCCGGGGGAAATGTTGTCAGGAGTGTGTTGCACATCCTCATGTTCCCTTGACATCAGCCTGAAGGCAGTGCCTTTGCTTGGCACCTCACAAAATGAACAAAACAGAACCTGAACACCTCAGAGGTGCACCTGTCAAGGACCTGACTTTATTCTCTGTGACGTTTGAATTATTTTTTCAAATGTCTCCTCACACTGGCATTAACATTAGCTGAACAGGAAGTTCATGTGTGAATATTCCTTTGAATAACGGCAAATTGACTTGTGATGAAGTCAGAGCACCATCTCTGCGAGTGACGGAGAGCAATTGGTTCCCATTATCTCCATTTCTAAGTATTGATGATGTGCCTATAACTCAGTTGACCAAGCAGTGATACTCTCTGTATCACTCCTTTTTCTGTGGGAAATTACCACAAAGAGCTTCTGAGAAAGCTGTCCAAGATACATGTGTAAGTGTGGCAGCATGTAGTGAAGCCTGCAAAGTAGACAATTATAATGTCATTAAATAACATTTCCAGAAAATCAGAGGCAACCAAGCCCTTTTCCCAGGGGGAGCTGAACAACTCCTCCTCCAGCTCCTTCTTACCTCGTCAGGTAAAAATTACTTGTTTTCCACACTAACGCTAAATTGATGACCAGGACATGCCAGTGGTTTTTTAATCCTGCTTGTTAAGGCCATGTATGTATTCTGCTTGATATTCTGCCTTACCATGGAAACAAACTGTGGAGGCAGGAGGTTCATATCAGTAAATGTAACTCTTGTTATAATAGGGTAATTAGCTAGAGACTGAAAGCTTCACAGCAAAACATTAACTATTTTGTCACTAAAATTATCATAACAAGGCTTCAGGGTTAGTAATGCTGAGTGAGGGAATATTTGCTAAGCTTCACATAATAATTTTGTTTGGAAGGGACTTCCAGATCTTACCGAGTTCAGACCTCTTCTCCAAGCAGGGCCAGCTTCAAAGCCAGACTGAGTTGCTCATAACTTGCCAAATTCAGTTCGGAATATCCTTAATTCATGATTATATCATGGCTTGAACTGGATATTTTTAAAACAAACTGTTTCATTTAGATAGAAACAACTCAGCCATATCTGCATGCCAGAATAAGTGGACTTGCTTTCAGAAATGCTAATTATGTCACAGCATGCTCAGATAGTGTGACTTAATTTGTGATGGAGAGGAAAGATGTTACATCTTCAGTGCTTGTTGATGCTGTCCTCAAAACTATTTCTGCCTGCCTCATAGAGAGAAGTCATGGGGGCATGCAGGGCCCTTCAGGTCTGACCATGTCCAGAGAAATAACATCTTACCAGTCACGTTAACAACAGCTGTCTGTAAGGAACAATGTGATCAGAATATCTGAGGACTGCTGTCCACTGGAATACAGACATAGTCAAAGTGATGAAAATATTTTTTGTGCACAGAAGATCTGCAGCTCAGATAAGTGCAAGTGGAGAAACTACTGTGCTCTAGTAGTTGTGGATTACACTTGGGATTCCAGGTGTGTCATCATGGCAGGTATTGATGGGGAAAGTGGAATTCCTGTCATCTCCCAGTGAACTCAGAGCTACTTGTACTTTCCAATTCACCTCTGCTTCACATACCAATTTTCATGAAATTTGTTATTCACTTTCTATTGTTCTTGCACAATCACAACTACCACAAAGATAAAGATAAAAAAAAAAAAAAAACAGTCCTGAGCAGTGAGATTTTAAAACACAGTAAACCACACAGTACTGTACAGTTTGTTTCTAATGTTAATTATTTAGAGGTTGTTTTACTTTATAGATTACATTCACAGGAAGACAGGCAACGAAGAATGAAATCCAAAAATTCAACTCTGTAGACGTCTCTTATATTCGCAATAAGGTGATACTGAATATCCATTTGTAAATACATCACAGATCCTGTCTCTGCACAAGACTACACAAAATCCAAACACCATGTCTGAGATATGACCAAGTGCTATGTCTGAGGTATGTCCAAATGGTTCTTGAATGGCTTGGTGCTGTGATCTCTGCCTCAGGGAGCCTGGTCCAGTGCCCACCACCCTCTAATGCAGAACCTTTTCCTAACACTCAGCTCGACCCTCCCCTCACACAGCTCTGTGCTTTCCGTCAAGTTCCATTATGACTGGTAAACAGGAAATTGAAAATTTCTAAAGTGTGTACCATTCTGTATCTCTGTAACTGCCTTGATTTAGGTGCCTCCAGGAGGACTCATAGGGGTCAGATGAAAAGATACAAACACACACTAGTGTTAGTGGTTCCACATGCTTGACTTAAAAATGTCTATAGTCTGCGCTAACTTTCTAACTGACTGCGACTGTGGATGGAAATCCAACTCTCTGTATCATGCTGTCTGCAAATCTTAGTCAGGAATAGCCCATGTTTGTTTGCAGCATAATGTTTAATAAGATATTTAGCCATGTGGGATTGAAGGTAGACAACATGTTCCAGCATTTTCTGCAGACAGGCTGGTACGTGCTGTTTCCAAGGGAAAAAAAGCCCCTTATATGTCATTAAAGCCTAAGAGACCTTTACAGTTATTTAGCTTGTCAGAACAATATTTTTGTTTTAAAAGTCTCGAACACCAACCAAGCAGGACTGAAAGCATTGATTTATACCATGGCTTTCTTTTTTTTTTTTTTTTAAAGTTTATTAAACTAATTAACAGGAAGAAACTACACAGTTGTTATTTACACTACAGAAGCAACAGATGTTTTACCCCTAGAGCTTTTTATAAAATAGGTCACTGGCTGGTCTCTTGGAGTCTGACAACTACTGCACTTCAAAAAAATGTTGCATTTTTAAGTACACTGTGATAACAAATCTAATTGCATTGGATTACATACTTCTCTAGAGCTTCGCATATTTTCGTTAGAACATATCTGGCTCAAGCAATTTCACTGAGAAGCTTTCATGGCACTTCAAGGCATTAGCTAATCTTCCTGATTCTGTAAACAACAAAAAACAAAAACAAAACAAAACAAAAAAACCCCAAAACACAAAAAAACACAAAAAAGTCATGAGAGATTTCCAAAACATAGGCAATAACTTAGCTTTTGGAATCCCACATTGCTAGACTACAGATGGAGGTTGGAATGCTGATAACAATTCTGACAATTCTGGGTAGCAAATATTCGGCACTCAGACTGTTTTTGAAGGGCTGGACCCACTCTTTGCATAACACAGTTTTGCAAGGAATCATGCTATCTTTGGTAATTTTCCAGACTTGTGCCTTACTCTTCCAAGGAAAGTACATTTAGTTGGCTCACAGAATCAGTTCCTGAAGAATTTTTCCATTTGGAAGGGCAAAGTTGCTATTTCTTTTGTTTGTAACTCAAGATTGCAGCACTGTACGTGCTACAGGAATAGCTGCTGTGAAATAGATCAGGGATTTTAATTTCTTTCTTAGTATGGGGAAGTATAGAACTCTGTATGGTTCTATACTTCATGTCTTTCTGATATAATATTGTATAGCTTCAGGAAGGAGCACAGCCAGCATCCAGCAGGCAGCCCACTCTTTCTCCCTTCTGAGAGCAGTATGAAGATGCACTCTGTTGAAACAAACATGGTGACCACCTGCCACAACTGTCAGACTGTGGTGGAAACCCAGGCTGGGGAGCCACAACCTTTCCAGGCTGTTGCATGCACTCAGAGAGGGTTCCTGGTGAGCAACTGAGCTGCCCAGGCCTTTGGTTTTGAGGGACTCCAGAATCTGGAAGTCCTTCAAGGGCCTGATGGCAGAGGGAGGTGTCATGGGTGCAAATGTGCCCAACTTGATGAACTTTTTGAGCAGGTGGCCATGTTGTGTGAGGAAATCATCAGGCAGTGTAATATTTAGATTTCAGACAGAGAAATTGATAAGTGATATTTCACAGTGACATGAGCAGACTGACAGCTCTGCCTCGAGTTCCTGAAAAGGAAGAAGCTAAGCTACCTCTCAGCCTTGAGGAGACACAATATTGTGTTCAATGGCTCTAAATCCAGACAGAGATTGGTGATGAATAGTATCCACAGAGGGTCTGTCTTTGAAGCAGTGCTATTCAACATCTTCATCAGTGACCTGGACATGAGATTGACTGCACCCTCAGAAAGTTTGCTAATGGCACTAAGCTGAGTGGTGTACAGTTGATCTAACAGAAGGAAGGTATTCCACTGAAAGGGACCTGGACAAGCTTGAAAAGTGGGCCCATGAGAACCTAATGAGATGCAACAGGGCTACATGCAGTCTTTAGTACTTGGGTTGAAGAATCCCGGGTATGTGTAGAGGCTGGGAACATACTGATTGCAACTCTGAGGAAAAGCACTTGGGGTTCTGGTGGATGTAAAGCTCGAAGGAAGCCAGCCATGTGTGCTGGCAGCCCAGATCTATCCTTCACTGCATTAATAGAGGGGTGGCCAAAGGGCGGAGGTGACTGTAGTACTTCATCCAGGTCTGGGGCTCCCAGCACAAGATTTGGAGCTTTTAGAGCAGGTCTAGAGTGGAGCCACAAAGATGACCAGAGGGCTAGAGCACCTCTACTACTAAGACAAGGTGAGAGAGATGGACTGCTTCAGCCACCAAAAGAAAAGGCTCTGTGGAGTCCTCATTACAGCCTTCCAGTACTTGGTGAGAGCTTATAAGCAGGATGGAGACCCACTTATTACACATTCTGAAAGTAAAAGGACATGACAGAAAGACTTAAAACTAAAGAAGGGGAGATTTAGGTCAGACGTTTTTTACTCAGAGGGTGGTGAGGTACTGGCACAGACTGCTCAGAGAAGCTGTGGATGCCCCATCCCTGGAGGCACTAAGGCCAGGTTGGATGGGGCCCTGGGCAGCCTGATCTGATGGGTGGCAGCCTTGTCCATGGCAGAGGGGTTAGAATGCCATAGGCATTAAGGTCTCTTCCAACCCATGCCATTCTGTGTTCTATGATATAAAACAGGAATGGAGAAATATGTGAAATGTATGTTGTTAGTTTTACTACTGAAGAAAGAGTGCAAGGAATCAGATTCCTGGCGTGCATTGTCCTGAGGTGTCTCTTAGCAAACATATTTCACTTCCTTAAGCTCAAAAGGGGAGTAATGATTGCAGTGGAAGCTTCATTTATAGGATTTGTGAGTGGAGAGTAGATTGCTGTCATCTCTTCAACTTTGCTTTTAATTCTACTCCCTAAAGATAAGCCTTCTTCAGACTTCCATTCTTTCCAACTGGGAGAAAGTAATTTTATGTTCCCTCATAATTTGCAACATGATGTGGAAGGATCCTCTGATTTCTGATTTTCAGTAAGCGTATATAACATTAGTGTGATAAATTTCATATATTAGGACATAAAAACTCTTATAATGTGAAAAAACTGCAAAAGTCTGTAGGAAAAAAAAAAAAAACCTATAAAACATTTGTGTTAATTTACAAGATGCATTGATTTTAATAGCTGTATCTGCTTTTCATTACAAATACTGACAACAGTGTTGTCATCCGCACCACTCATACAGCTCCACCTACAACTTGTTACCGTTGCTGTATTCCTTTGGCTATTGGTCTGCTTGGCCAGAGTCTTAAATATCACTGATATTCTTCCACTTCCATCTCTTTTGAACATTTTCTGTTATGGCCCTGAGTTGAGGAAGTGATGAGACGCTTACTCAGTAAATAATGACAGTTGTTATGTGATGCACAAATAATGGAAATGGATTTCAGGTATATCTCGCTTCTGTTTGGCATGATTTCTAGAGTTGTTAAAGCACTGACTGTATGTGCAATTAATGATAACAAAAAAAAAACAGACTTTGAACATTTAGATTAGATTTTAACAGAGATTTCCAATATAAATATACGTCCAGTAGTATCTTCTAAAAGTCAGTTGGCTAAGGAAACTATTTAGTACCAATTTGCACCGTACGTGCAAACAAGGATGTTCTCAATTACAATAAGGAAACGTGTAATGACATCGTAATCTTTCATAGTAATCCTTCTCCAAAACAGAGTTTGCTTTGCTTCTTCAATTTAAAACAAACAATCAAAAGAAATAAAAAACAATGCCATACTTTAAGCATTTTCGGTCTTTTTTTCTCAGATTAGTTAACCTGGCACCCTGTGGGATACTTCTTTATACAGGGTGTCTGGTTCCCTTAGGCTTCCCATGCTGCCTGACCTCTCTCTCTCCAGTGGCAATACTTTCATTTTCCACCTGAACTACAGGTGAGGTTCCTGCTCAGTAAGTTAGCCTTCTGTGCCATCTACTGGACTTCCAACATTTTGTTATTTTTCTATTCCTGTGCTCTTAAGAGGTGGTACTGAGCTGAGAACAACAGTAGTGCACCCAACATAGACTGCAATCATAAACGTGAATCATTAATAATAACAGTGAAAGCTTATATAACACCTCACACCTATTTAACCTACTGATCTTGCCTCCTGCATAGAGGATTAGGAAAAACATTTCAACTCAAGTAGTAAGCAAGAGAATTGTAAGCTGTTTTTTCACAAAATTATGCCTTAACAAAAAATTGTATAAATATTCAGTTTTTTGTAACTGTAATTTGGAAATCTTGATGCAGAAAACTGATTCAAAATCAAACTCCTTCACGATGAAGTGTGCTTTCTGATGACACCAAAAGGCAGAAACAGATACAATTTTTGCCCCACTTCAGGGAAAAGGTGAAAGCAAACAAATAGGCTGCTATGCAAGCGCCTTGTACCTTAATAACAGGTTACTGTGTTCCATATGAAAACAGCAAATTGCCAGTACAAAACACAGAGTTCATAGGCAAGTCCACCATCTGGACTTGTCTTCAGAATAAGTGCACTGTGCACACAACCGACAGTCGTTAGTCATTAAACTTGAGCTGCTGATGGAGATAGGAAGGAGCTCAAGATAGCTTTCCATAGTCCTCTTAAACTGATGGATGGTAGCTGCCACCAAGAGAGGTTGTTACACTACTTCCCTGCAAATACACCTACCTTCAGCTGCACGTCCCTCCGTCCCTCATCTTGCCCACAAGGATGAGCTTCTCAAGAAAATTGTTATGATCAAAAATATTCCTGTAGGAAGATCACTGTAGTTCCTTCTTCCTTTGCTCTTGGCCATGTGGTCCTGTGTATCCTCTGTGGTGTTCACCCAGAATTTTGTTCAATTAGTTTAACTCACTAATTAACAGAATATAGCTTTTAATATTCTCCTTCCATGAATATATTCAGGTTGGATCAAATAATTTAAAAGCAATTGCTGAAAGAACCGAAAATGTCATAGCTGGACTTCCCCTTATGGCAGCAGAGAACTACTGTACTTACTGCCATTTCTTACTTTAAGATTCCCCAACTGTGAATCCCCAGACTCCCAGTGGAGCTTAAACAATTATAGAGACTTAAAAAAGGCTTAACCCTTCTGAAGGTTAATTCTTCAAGAAGATACAAGCAAGCACATTCACTCATAAGGACAGTTAATTTGTACTAAGTTTATACAAACAGCACAAATCCTAAGAAAATAGAAATAGCTTTCTTTTCCCTTCTCATCAAAGGGTCCGGGTGAGATGAAATTCAGCTCAGCATTAAGACACTTCAATTAACTAATATAATTTTGTTTCTGCAAAACGTCCATGCTTCTACTCTGGTCTGAAGAGTCCCAACCAACTCTCCTAAAGCAGATGCCAAACCTGACCAGATAGGTAGCTCTTTAGACTGCTGGCCATAGTGGTAACTTACACACACCTGACACAGATATTTACATTCCCTAACCTGTTCTCCTCCACTAAGGATCAATTCAGCTGCCAAATTTATCATCAGTCAGGCTTTCAGATGAAGCAGAATCTACATAAGCCCTGTTGCTGTTTTTCCTGGAGTCCCAGAAGTGGCAGTGGACTTCTATGTACGGGGAATTGAATCATACCCTGACTGCCTGGGGAGGCAAGGATTTAGTCATGTCCAGCTGGATTCCAAAAGCTCCCTCTCTACCCATGTATAGAGAACACAGGCAGTAATAAATGACCAAGGTGCACACTAGGAAACATCCGAGGTATGACGTTTTTTATAGACAGACTAGATTGTATTTCTGACATTTCAGAGTTCATTTACTGATAGGTTTAAAGTATAATTATAAGAAAGTACTGAGGACTGTCAGAACCTGATTTGTGGATTGAATTGTAGGTGTGAATCTCAAACTAATGTGGTTTATTTATCTGCTACAGGCTGCGCCAGCCAAAGGTCTGCTGAATTAGTAACACAGTCTGGGCCAGTGCTGGGCACAGCATGTCCTATCTCCTTCTACAAATTTAGGTACGTCGTTCTATTTTTAACTAAATAAATATCAGTAAGTGAAAACACCAATGCCAGCAGGTATAGCTTGTGTTCAAAGGAAGGCTGTATTCTTCTTGACTCAGTAAGAAATACTCGATTTCTCCTAGCAGAATCTCTGTTCTCCACAATCACTGAATTATCTGCAATAAAACACATTCTGTCAGGACAGATCAAAGACAATACATTTATTAAACTTTGAGGAAAACAAACAAAACACTGACATAAGGAAAGTTAAATAGAAACTGAAAGACACATCTTCTGACCGGCGAATAATGGCTTGTGTGACCAGTAAAGTACCAAAACAACATTCTGAGTTTGATTGAGGTATTTAACTATTTTTGGCAATAGAAACAGAGTAAGAAACTTCTTCCAAACACACATAGGCTTTACTTGCATTAGTGTCTATCATCTATGAAATTTTATATGAAACTAAATAATGTAGCTGTTAGAAAAATATAGCAGCAAATTAGCAGAATACCTAATGCACATTTACCATAAGTACGTTCTAAACGTAAAAATCCCACCCAATAGTTGGGCTCAGTCCTGTAGCCCTTGGTCACAAAGAGAGCATCAGTGAGTTCAGTGGGAGACATCATGAGCAAGATCTGCATTCACGGCACGTCATACACTTCTGTTCATGTCAGAGAAAGGCAATGAACATCCCCATTTGCTTTATCAGAAGAACCCTGCTATGATGGAGCTATAGTCTAGTAAGGAATCTTCTGAAGCAATAAAAACTCATTGCAAAGCTCTGTCAAGTTCTTTATATACTTAAAAACAAAGAGAACTTTCCCACTTGGTTTTGGTTTTCTCATAACCTTTCTTTCCTAAGTCTGCCTAGCGCAGTCAGAGGAGATACTGTATGCAAAGAGGACAAATCCTTTTTAACAACACTGTATTAAATTCCTGTGTTCCACTGAAGACTTTAAATCTGTTTATAGCTTAAAAAATCAACCGCTGGCCAAATCCTGAAGTCCTTATTTTCTTAATCAATACTTCATGTGTTAGTCTAATAACTGTTGTGGTAGCTTTGTCCATCGGAGGGCTTCAGAAGTCGGTCAGATATGAAAAGATTATGCTACTAAATCACCAGAGCTTATTCATGTGTTTTCAAAAATTTTCAGTGAAAGTGTACTTCCATACTCCTTAATACTGTGGTCACTGAAATCTTGCTTTAAAAAAGTATATTATCATTAACCAGAATTTGATGAATAACAGAAATTTTTGTCCAAATATTTTGTATAGTTTAAAGTTTTCTACAAAACTTTAAATTTCATGTCTATTTCTATACTAGTTACCATAAGAAAGCAATAGGATCAATTACTCTAAGCTCCTAAAATATTTCAAAATTTCTCAACAGATTTTTTTAGAGGTATAAAATGGCTCTGTAAAATCTATCTTTAATTTTTGCTGCAAACAAAACTTTTATGAAACAGAAAACTTTTTTTCAAGACTGCAGCTCTTACATTCCTTGGATGGGCCATTGTAATTAAACTACATCATGTAGTGTAATATAAAACATCTACGCTTTTGTGCCTAAGTATTAAAATATATTTTATTAATTTATATGGATCAAAATAGATGCTTTTTTCAAACTACTTCTGTGGATTTTTTCACCCTCATGCTCAGTTCCCAATTATTGATAGAAAGATCTCTGTCAACTGCACGATTTTACTAAATTCTCAGATTTTAGACCACCTGATTTTTAGCTTTACAAAAAGCGTGATTTACTGTACATTAAACATAGTCATTTCAATGTTCAGTATCACAAAAATCAACACCCACAAGAACAAGACAGTCACGGCTAGTTAAGCAGTCTCAAGACAAATTCATAGATAATATTTACAGAACAAGAGGAATATTATGATGAATATTTTATGCTTCAACATTTGAGATAAACTTTTAAGAACCACAACAAATGTTTAGACTTCATTTTGGTTTCAGCACACAAGCCCAAGCTGACCCTCTGCTGTGAAATACTGCACACATCTAGTCAAAGAATTGCTACGGCATGATTTTGTTCAGCTGGTCTGTGCTCACATAGCCGCAAGACATGTTAAATTCTTTCTCTGGCACAGGCAGTGCAGTTGCATTGAGCACAAGGCCTTGTGGAGAGTGAACTATATGAATAGAAGTGTAGTCTGGGACAGGCATTTCCATACTTGGGGTTTCTGCCATTGAAGCTCCAAGACTGATACCAGTAGTGGTAAGGCTTTCTGTGGTGAAGTAAGTGTCCTCATTACAGCTTTGCTCCTGAACACGCGGCTCATCCTCTTCCTGGGAAATCACAGCAATACATTTTTTCACATCTGCCTCGCAGAAATAGGCATTGTCCATGGTGAAGTTTTGTTCTGTGCAGCCTTCGCATTGCGCTCTCCCCACCTTGGATTTCTGCCCTGGAGAAAGTACAACACTTCCAGCTGGAGTAATATCACTCACTTGAGCATAGAAGTCAGTGTTTGTCAGAGAATTCTGGTTACTTAGCTGAGTTTGGACTGATGGACTAGCTGAGTCAGTGCTCTCTGCAAAAGGAGGCCATGACTCTCTGCTTTCAGACTGAGTACTAGTAGGTGGCTGTCGGGTATCTGTGTTGGCAAGACTTCGAAGTGCCTCATCATCATCTTTCCTATGAAGGCACAAGAGATCCCCTTCCTTTTCTGTTACCTTCTTGAACTGATCAATGTCAGAGATGGCATCACATGTGTCGCTTGCACTGAAGTCTGTCTCTGGAATATCTGGTTCACAACAACTGGCACGTCCAGAATCATCATCCTTTGCTCCCAAGCAACTGTGTGATTTCAGATGATCATCGCTCAGGAGCCTGTCAGTATCTGAGACTCTGTTCTTTTCATCGGAGTCATCTATGTCTAATTCAATAAACTCAACCCACAAGTCATCATTGTATAGCTGTGTCTTGTAGTTGTCATGGCTGGCTAAGATGGAGTTCACTTCATCTAGCTTTCCTTTCTATAAAACAAGAAAAAACAGATGTTGTATAAGAAAGAATAAAAATATTTGTGCTTCTAATAATGCAAACTTACGGAAAGCTAACTGGAGCTGATATAATAATTACAAGAAGGTTTTTTTTGTTGTTTTCACATTTTATGAAAAGTTGTTCTATTGCATCTCCCCACACATTGCTAGAAGATGTAATTTCTTCATAGAAAATTGTTCTGTCTTTGATAGCAGTTGTAGCCTGCCACTACTACAGTGATTCCTACTATACATATCAGAATGCAACATTACCTTCAAGAGATCTGGGTCAATCCCTTTAATCTTTGGAACTGGCACAGGAGGAAAAATCAGCATTTTTAGCCTGGAAAAGAATAAATGATTGTTTTTAATTTACAGCAGTCCTTTTTGAGGAGGCTACAAAAAAGAAAGCTTTATGTCGCACTTAGACTTCTTTGCTTCAAAATTGAAACGTTTGAGGATTCAGCTAAAATTGTGCTAAGGAAAAGAATATTTTTTTCACACATTTCAAACTAAAGCAAAACAAAACAAACCCCAGTTTTTTGTAGCCTGCCTTGTTGGAATCACAAAAATTTATGCTGAAGTCCACTCTGACTCCATTCAGTTATTTTAATGCTTTATATAAGGAGAATAAACTAGAGCATTGCCAATTGTTTCCCTTTTTATGTTTTCCCAAAGGTTTTTTTTTTTTTTTTTTTTTTTTTTTTTTTTAAGGAATAAAGTAGTTCTTGCATGAGCCCAATTAATTTAAACAGGGGAACAGAAAAATAAAGTTGGCTAGGCCAGTATTCTGTTGTCTACAAGACTGTTGTTGATGCAAAAATTAATATATAATAAGAAGGTTTTATCATTGTTGAGAAAGAACTTGCTTAAATGTGTTCATGCTGCCAAGACATTATTTTAATCCTTCATAAAATGGATTTAAAATTCTCTGAGAAAATAACTAATAATTAGCTATGGCCCTCTTCCATTTTACCTCTCTGTTTCTTTTGCAAACACATAAATTGTAATCCCAAAAGGAAAATTCAACATTTTCTTTATACTGGATTACTTCTCTATTTTAGAAGGTAAATCTGAGTCCACAAATCAGATATTCTGACAGGACTGGGAACTAATCCATCTAATGACACAGCCCAAGGATTTAACCACTCATGGACTCAAGAAACAGTTCAGGAAGCATCTTTATTAGCTTCAGATAACTGTAACCTGTGTGTCTCAAGGCTTGATCCTATGGCATCTGTCCTAAGGAGCCTGGTTCAGAATTTGTGAAACAAAAGTTGAAAAAGAAATGAATTGGGATCTTTTTAGATACAGGAAAATATGGGTCCTGGGTATGACAATATGTATGTGTGCACTGGGGCTAGACCATAGCATTGCTCTAAAGTGAATTAATTCTGTCAAAATCTGTCCCTGAACACATATTTCAGGGAATGAATTTGCTGTGAGACCACTATCTCATTCTTATAAATGTGTCATTGTGACATTTTTATGAATGACACAATCCTGAGTTTTGTTTTATTTTATCCCTGTTATTTATAGGAGGCACAGTCTATCCATAGATGCCAAATACCACCCCATGACTCAAGCTCTTGCCAGGGCTCAGTGAAGTAGCCAGAGAATACTGGAATAGCCTTAGAACAAAGCCAAATATATAATTTGAGTGAAACTTTTGAGCAGAAGTGTGTAAAAAATACTGTTCACAGAATCTGAATGAACTAAAAATATACCAATTGCCTTCAAAGTCTACGTACACTAAGTAAATACCATATTATAAAGCGCTCTGCAATCCAAGACTCCTGCTCAAAGCCCTGTATGCACATGTGCCAGCATCCATGTAGCCTGAGCCGTGGACAGTGATCATCAAAATAGTGTCTGGTCCCAAGTTGAAGCACCCTTTTCTTAAACTACAAATAAATGAAATATGACAGATAAACCTCTGTACCTTGGCTGTTTAGACAGCAGGATTAAGATCGCTGTTATGGCCAGCCCACACACTCCGAAGGCAACTACTAAGAACCAGGGAAACTCGATTTCTGGAAACAGAGAACAGAAACATTAGCAAGAATCTGAATCCCTGTTGCACGTTCAACTTACACCTTCTCTGCAGTCACCTGAGAATTCCAAAGTCAGAAAAGCTGATAGGAACATTTTTGGTTAGATAAACGTGAAAGTTCTGTAGCAAGAAGAAATAAAAACATTCTGATATCAATAGTTTCCATGCTGCATTTGTGAGTCCACTGAGACTGCTTGCAAAAAGAGTCTGAACTTTTTGACATGAGCAAGATCATAGCACAGGCAATATATACAGCAAAAGCAGACTGGAGGAAAATTCTGTCAGCTGGGAGCATGCTACCAAGTAGACCCCTTTGTAGTTCATGTTACTGCTTCTGTTAGCCCAAGCAGAGAGGACCTTACTAACAGTGTGTATCAAAAAGGATGATGCCACTTTTTCTGAAGGCAGAACATTATGTTGTGAGCTGTACCAATTGTCAAAAAAAAAAAAAAAAAGTTTTTGACCTTGCAGGCAGCTACATAGAATTTCAGGCCTGATAAAAGTGATTTGGCAGGGATGAGGAACAATGCTGATAAATGAAATGTTTTATCTTCTAAAAAACATCAATTGCTTACTATTGCTTACTAAATGCTAATTCTGAATTGTAAATTAACCTGACACTGTAAAGTACAAACTATAGAGAAATTTATTCTGGCTGTAGCCTAAGATTCTTCTCACTTGTTCCCAATTTTAAATTTTATGTTCAAACTTCACTTTCAGGGTCAAAAAATACTGGGCAGGAAGCTTTAGAATTCTATACCATGTAGAGTGGCCTATACACAAATTTATAGCCTTCTAGGAAAGAGAAGTTTTCAGTTTCAGACATCTGCTCCCAGCTTAAGTCGTTAACTTCATATTTTCAAACATGACTACTTGAAGTTCTATATGATTATTTCTCTGTTAGTCAGGACCCTGTTCTAATGTAGAACCAGAAACTTCTAACATCAGTGAGACCAGAATCCAGCTGCTTAAAAAAATTAGAATACCACATGTGAATTTACTACATGTGAATTTAAGCACTTCACACCAAAAATGTCAAGTATGCATTCCTACAGGTGAAACACAAAACAAGGAACATAATATTCTGTCATTCTATACTTCCTCAGTTTTCCTCTGTGAACTTCCAGCTTGTGTCACAATCCAGCAATTCTGCAGATGGAGGAGAACTGACCTTCAAATAATTCGTTGCTGCTCTATAAGTACAGATATGAGTCCACTTGCAGATTGTGGGTTGTAGTGAATGAAGCAAACTGCTCGGCCTTGGATTTTCATGGTATTTTTTGTTCATATGCAGACACACACAGTGCAGACTAACTTGTGTAAACAAAATCATATGGACAGAACACTAGCTAAACTAGGTAATACAAGCTGCTAAAAAGGAGATTCTGGCAAGACTGTGAAAGACAACAGTTATAGGTTGGTTGTATTTCCATTGATGCTTCACAAAATGAAGTTAAGCAGTTTAAGATAATTTACTGCAGAGTTCATCTCGTGAAAAGTTTAGAAAAAGGCACTGTCTCATTCTTCTGATAGAAAAAATGCAGTGCCCAGTGATTGCTGCTTCTGTTTTTAACGGCAGTTTTAAAACAAATGCAAGCACAAAAGAAATAGGAAAAACCGTCCTTGGTTGTATCAAGGAGATCAGGAAAGCACAGCATTCTGATAACAGACTTAGAAAACAGTGTAACAATGTGATAGAAACCACAGCTCTTGCTTCACTGCTGGAATGCTCTCCCTGCACAGTGGAGGTTGAGGTTTATCTGTCTCCATTTTAGGCTGTATAGCATGTGTAGGAGCAGATACTATTTCTGATCCTCAAAGCTACCTGTACTTTTGCACTCTAGTGAACTGAGAAACAGTTGTTGAATTTAATTCTGAACCTGTGTGTAACTTGCATGCTCTTAATCTCACCAAATGACTTGCATGTGGTAGGCTAACTTATCAACCCATTCAAGCATACAACATCAAAAGAACGGAGAAAAAAGCAAAAAGATGGCAATGGTTATAAGAACATTATGATGCATTTATCTTATTTACCTTCAACACAATGAACAAATTCAATGCCTGCTTGAGTAAAGGAAACATAGAGGATTTCGCTGAACTCCCCAAACTTTTCGGAGGTACGCTGTCTGGATCGGACTCGGACCTCATAATCTCGTCCCATCTTCAGAGAATACAGTGGAACCACTGTTGAGAGCCTGGGTTCTAACTGCAAAGACAGAAAGGCTGTGATATATTTGAGGGAGTTGTACAATTTTACACTGCTTCTTGGTTTCAGAAATTAACATTCAAAGGTATTTTTTCCGCTTGGAACATTAAGGACACAATGAGAAGTGTTCAGAGAGAAGTCACACCATTTACTTCAGACTTACTAGCTAGACACTGGACTTTCAGGAGATGAAAAGCTAAGAATCAAAACTCTCTAAATACTCTGTGAAGAAAGGCAGCTGTGACTAACTCCGCTGATTTTACCTAGCTGTAGATTCTTGCTACTGTTAAGATACAACCTTATTGACACCACAATGCTAAAAAACTTGCTAAAATAACATGGGACCCTTAAAATAACTGATTCCCCCTGAATAATTAATTTTACGAAGAAAAGTGATTTACAGGCTTAAAAAACAAATTTATTGCATCTAACAAATCTAATTATTTTGCAAAGGTTGCATAGTTCTCAAAATCTTCAAGGATATATAAAATGAGAAAATGCAAAAAGAGTCTGGTAGAGCTGGCATCACATTGTAGGCTTTAAAATGCCTGCATTAGTTGCAACATTCTTGCTGCTGTGTATCAAACAATGTAGGAAATCATACTGGAGGTCTTAATACAAGGGATCGCCATTCTTTACCCCTCCTCCTCGTATAAAAACATGCATTTGAGCTCTGACTTTATAGTAGGAGTACAGAAAGTATAGAAAATCTAGAAAAATAAGGAAAATATGCACAAAATAGA
The DNA here is from genome assembly GCF_019232065.1 of Centrocercus urophasianus. Lineage (NCBI taxonomy): Eukaryota > Metazoa > Chordata > Aves > Galliformes > Phasianidae > Centrocercus > Centrocercus urophasianus. The sequence goes on from NW_024884811.1 coordinate 13,419,915, forward strand.
AATTCATGTGGCAGATAATATATTCTATATTTACTTCAGTAAATTTACCTCTGTGAGGGTAAGAATTAAAACACTACTTCTGTGGGGGTAAGAAGAAAAACAACAGCCACTTGAAACTTCAAAGAAGCATCATCAATATCTTCCAAATATCACCACTGCTGCACAATCTACACTCAAAACACATTCTGTTGTTAGACACGATCTGTGGAGGACTGTCATCCTTGATGCCTCTAGATGCAAGTGTTCCCAGAGATGACCAGTCAGATTTTGGATGAGGAAGTGATGACCACAGATAGATCACTTTTTTTCTGCTAATAATGGAAGACAACGCAACTGGAAAGCATGGAGAAGGGAATATGATACTATTCTACTTTACTTATTTTCTGCAAAGAAGCCATAGAAAATAGCACACTCAATTTCACTGTAGATAAATTATTTTTTCTGGAACACTTCATACAGATTCTTGAGAAAGGGATGCTGCCCACACTAAACTTTATGTACCCCAGATAATAGCAGCAGTTGGAAAAGGCAGCATGCAAGCCAGCACAAAGAGCTGAAGAACATCAAGTAGAATTACTGTGGCTGTGTAACTGATGTGACCTGAAATTGTAAGACAGGTAAATGAAAAATTGAATGGTGTATGAGAAAAAACAATCAGGCTAATCCTGAAACCTATACAAAAATTGCAAGGCTCAGCAAAGAGAATTTAATAGAATTTAAGCATGGAAAATTCTTTTCTATGTTACTTTCTTGTATCAGAGTTATCCATCATTATGATGTATCTGTGCACTCTGAGATTATCTTCTGTGTACAAAACTAGTAATTTAATCAAAGCATAAGTGGACATCCCTTCCTTTCTGTTTCAACACTCATTTTAGAAGGTATTTGTAGGAAAGAATGCACAGGGAGAAACTGCTACTCCCCTGTGGTCAGTAGGAATTTTGCTATTCAGGTCAAGATTTTGTTCACAAATTTGGCTTTTGTATTCCAATTAATAGGGGCTCAATGCCATGTTTATGGTTTTAAAACGAAAGGTGCAGTAACACACAATAACTACAGCTCCGGTGCATAAACCCTTCTTTCTTTAGGCAAATACAGTATTCAGGAGTATCTGTTTTCTGCAAGAACAAACACTGAACTTCAAGCTTTGCTGTCCTGGGGAGAATCAATCCCAAGGCATACTGGAATTACTAACGGTACTGGAGCAAGAACAAAGGTTTAGAAGGAGATTCATATGATTGATACCTTATGGATTATAAAAAAAAATACAAATTGCATTTTTAAAGAGGTTTCTGTATTGCCACCTGCTTTTGTAAATCTTTTAAGAAGGCGGCAGATTTTCATGTTAAGAATTTATGGCAAAAGTTAGTCTAAGTCATTTGAAATGTAAAGATAATACAGAATACATAGCTTAGACAAATATAGAAATAAATTCAGGCAAGCATTTGAAAAAAGTTACAGACAATATAGGGCCTGTTGGTCTTTACTGTTACCAACAAGGGGACACAGAAAAACATAATACTAAGAAGGATCAGAGGAGAGAAGGAGCCCAGTAGTCTTAGCTATGTTTCAGCTGGTAAACCTGCCTTATGGAGATTAAGACAAATTCTCAGCAGTATTACCTGCTTTCCTTCTGTCATTTATCTCAATTCATTCAGTAAGAGAATAAAGAAAGAGTTGTGCTCTGAGAAGACATTACGTTGGTCAGGTATTCAGAAAAAAGTCTACACATGCAATTATTCTTTGTAGAATCCTGGCAGTAGGTCTTTATATACATTCAGGTAAGCTGGGTAGAATTATTTCCCCCATAACAGGAAAACTCCATGAAAAGTTAGTGATTTTTAGAATAAAATGGAAAAGATTCAAGAAGTAAACACCTCATGCTTTCATGGACTACCTATACATTCACAAATTATACATTTCTGTCTTGTTTGAAATTGATATGTTTTATCAATGCCTTGATTTTATTAGCTTATTGATCCAATTTTAAATCATAATTCAATCTTTTAAAAAATGCATTAAAACAATATTTAAAGCTATTAGAACACTGCAGAATCTGGACAGACATAATGACATTTTCCAAATACAAGATTCCTGTTCCACGTACTGAAAATACTGTGTACTTTTTCAAAGAGCTGAGGCTTAGGAAAAACAACAGAGAAACATTTTATCCTTGAAAACCTTTATATATTTGATTATTGCTACACTTTGTAATATAACACATAAGGGATTTCAGGGTTTCATTATCTTACTTGTATGCCAGCTATCTTGATATATAAAGTTAAAATGTCTGCCAGAAAATTTCGTAAGAATATGTGTTTATTGTTTAAAATTTAAGGCATCATCTAATTAGCATTCACAATACTGTAGCTTTCCAAAATGGGACAAATGGGGTAGGGACAGGACAAGCCTGCACTGGACTATGACTACTGCATAGTAAATATTTCCTCCATACCTCCTTCCATTTCGTCTCATTAACTTCTTTGTACTGCAATTCATACTCCAGAGTAATCCATCCTTTCTGAACATCTGCTGTTGGTGGTGGATCCCATCGTACTTGAATATCCCCATGGATCCCAGTTTGACTAGTATTTAGCAGAGTCCAGTTAAGATGCACAGGGGGATCAGGTAGTACTGTTTAAACAGAGTAAACCAGTTTTCAAATCAAAATGACCATTCTTACTATACACAGCTACATTATTTCAAGACTAAAAAAAGCACATTAACCGCACATTTGCTGATTAAAATCTGAACCTATGAGTGTCAATGACAAAATCACTAGATGTCTGGAGACAAGAAGGTAGCTAGCCACCACCAGCAGACGTGCTCTGCATGAAACTCACCCGAATAGTTAATAAAGAAGACTAAGGATGTATTACCTATTTAATGATGATTTCCAAGAGTGGCTTATAAAACACTGAGACTAAACAACTCTCCATCAGAATTTATAGTGAGTTCTCTTGACAAATAAAACAGTAATTGAAGTCACACAGAATACAAATATTTGGTAACAACCTCAGAAATAATTTAGAAATACACTGAAAATCAGTATCTGAAAAGTAATTCTGATGTTGCTCAGCTCAACAAAAGGGCACAGTGGGTACGCTCTAGTCACTTGTGGGAATACAGTCTTAACTGCATGTGCATACACCATTGATATGCACCAGCAAAAATGTCTGGAAATCCCAGTCACAATTCATACTGCACTAAATAGAAGATCTAACCTAGAAATGCTAAACATCCTGACTCTGCAGATGTTTTGATTCGGGAATAAAAATCTATTTGGTTCAGGAACAAAAATCTGTTGGGCTCCAGAATCTTGCAGAATCAAGACATTAGCACCATCCTTGATCACAGTGACCAAAGGTATACAGCATTCCCTAGAAAGGAATCAGAGTGACAGCAAAGGTAAACACTGACGCACATACTTGAGAGCACTGGTATTCGTAAAGTAAAATGACATATTTGCTTTCATCCTTTTGGATTGCTCTCAACAGTGGCAATATTACCTAGATGTAGATCACTTTACATATTTTATAAATTCAAATTGCCTCCTATATGTATTATTTTTTAGAAACTGTTCTCAGGGGGAGAATTCAAATATAGTATGAAAGCTTACAGAATCACACCTATTGCACTAAAAAACTACAGAGATAAAATGAATAATGGAAGGGTACCTATTTCATCAACACTGAAACATTTTTCATCGAATACTTCATCTTTATTGGCAAGCTTAACACAATACGGTATCCAAATCGAGGTGTAGGATGTGTTGAAGTAACAGCTATTTTCTCCTGCAGTGATATAATCAGGGCATTCTTTCCAGTCTTCATCATTCCTAGAATGACAACAAGATCATGAGATACGTGAGAGAGAGATTTATGGATTTTACAAAGTATAAATTGCAGATGTTAGAAGACGTGCAGTTGATAAGTCATATCTCCTACAGAAGTAAGAAAACGTGTCAGTATTTCCTGTGATTTACAATGGAGTCAAACCACTATTCACCCAACCTACATAAATATTTCATGTACTGCTAGTGGCATTTCTATGCGTTGGATGGCATTTCTGAAAGAACAGTCAGAGAGTCATTTAACATGCATTTACGTTACTGTTCTTCAGGCAAAATTAATTGCAATAAGGCACCTATCTGTATGATGAGATCCAAAACTTGAAAGCCAGACTGCAAGGCAGATCAGCGCTGCACCACTTGCAAAACTATGGGCAGTGGACTTCCGCTGGTGACCACGATGGGAATGTAGGCACTGGGACACCTAATACTCACATGGGAAAGTGTCTGAGGGCAAATGCTGACACAAAACAACCCATATCAGCAAGATGTGAAAGAAAAGAGAAGAAATACAGAGAAAAAGCTATCTTACTTGGGATAAAGAACTTCTAAAACGCTGGAAGTACTAGCAATAAAACTACCTTTTTCCACTCTTTTGTTCAAACAGTTATGAGTGCACTTTGTAAATAAAAGAACTGTAGTAGGAGATGTCTCATGCTTTTGTATGTTTCGTTTAATCTCTTGATAAGAAGAGAAACTAGCAGATTGCAAAAAATTTGATAATTAAAAAATAAATTCAAAAATATGCACTTAAGACACAGCTTTGTGCCCTTCAATACATTATTGTTTGTATTATAGTGAAAAATTAGCAACAATGAGTTAACAGGCAGACATGAGGTCTGCTCTGAAAGTAATGCCTCATTATGTTGCCCCAGGACACCAGGGATGGATGTAGGGGTATGGTAGTAGAGGCTGAACCTTCCCACCAGTATCCCATACGTTTTGTTGCTGTGTGACAAACGGCAGCAGAGTGGCAGTCTGACACAATGGCATCCGACATGAAAGTGCGTGTGAAGAAAAGGTGTGACACTGAATTCCTCCCCTGGAAAAAAATGGCACCCACTGACATTCACTGATGCTTGCTGAATGTTTGTATAGACCAAACAGTGGATGTGAGCGCAGCAAGGTGGTGGGCTGTGCGTTTCAGCAGTGGCAACAGCAACAGTGTTCTTCTAGGCTGGTGCAGATTTTTATGAGTGTAGCATACATGTTCTTGCTCACGGCTTGCAAAATTGCAGAGCTAACAGTGATGACTATGTTGAAAAGGACTGTTGTGTAGCTGCAAATTTGCTTCACCAAATAGCATTACTGCACTTTTTGTAGCTGCTGTAGTTTCCAGGCAAATAAGTAGGAGGCATTACTTTTGGAGCAATCTGCGTATAAGTAGGTTAGAATAAGAATGAATTCCCATTCTTTTCCTCCCTCTTCCACTGTTTTCATATACAACATACACGCTTTCATACCTTTTCATATACAACAGTTGTATTGTTCCTGAAGTAGTGAGGTTTCCATCAGTCCAATAACATGAAAATGTCTCCAGCTCAGGTGATCTGCACTTGCTGATTTGTGGCCACTGCAGAAGATCTATCAAGGAAAATGGCAGAAGACAGAATCGGATAAATCAAAGGAATCCTGGAATAAACTGGACCAATATGCTGTTAAAATGAAGCACAGGACTTTTTATACATAATTAGCTTTCCTTCCGATTTACGAGCAATGAGGCAAGCTATAAATTCTGCTTACATGCAGATATCTAGATGTCTATATCTGTGAAAGGCCAAATTTCAAAGATGGATCCAGCTTTCTTTTGTGAGAATGGAGATGTTAGTGCCATGGTCTGCTACCCAGAGTGGAGGTATGCCAATGCTAGAGCTGTAGTTCAGTATAGATACACCTGCATTACTCCTGCCCTTCTAAAGAAAAGCTCTGTTTTAAGGGAAGTGTGGTACTGCAGAGCTCGGCGCTAGACTAACCAAAGCACTAGATTTGCTCTGCTGAGCAGTTCAGCAGTGTGACAGGGCCTGTATTGCTACCATTAGAGTTGCCACCTTGAACTGAGTTCAGGTTTGTGTATTTCTCATTGTGCAGTTATGGCCTTAGTCTGACAGAGAAGAGGAGGGCTCACAAGCATATGCCTGTTCTACCACATGCTGCTTCAATATTCATAATTTCCATTATTTTTCAAAGCTGAAATTATGCAGATCCAAGAAACGACTGGTACAATTGCTCAGCCTTGTCAGCCTTATGAGAAAAATAGAAACAAAAGTTGTGCATATGATTCACTGCTTTCAAAGTAAGCATGTAATTTCTTAATTTTTAAGGGTCTAATCAAGCAGTCATTCCAAAATGCCACCATTTCCTACTTGGCCTAGGAAGCTTTCCAGAAAGGGATCACAGCAAATGGAAGTGCTTATCTGTCTTCACTATCTGTGAAATACAATCATCTGTCAAAGAAAATTTCTCCATTACGCACCCAAAATTTGGACATTATCAGGTGTTTATGACTGATGAAATGATCCCTGGCCATGAACAACACAACATTGCTGGATTCCACCTGCAAAGCCTTTCACAAGTATTTTTGCAGCACTGCAACTGAAAATATTTGGTGAAACTTACTTAAACTCGAATTTTGAAAAAAGTATTAAGGTACAGACACCCACAAGCATCAGACGTTTCTTCCTGCGCACGGGCATTCTGTGACCCTCCTGTCTGCTGACTGCTTTATTTACTGTCGAGACAGAAACGCTTACAGAACACCAAAGTAATTTGTATTTCTTAGCCTTATTGGTTCGAGTTGTGTCCTCTCCTCTACATTCTGCAATGACAAGCACTGACATAAGCAGTAACTAATACATGAATATTAGATGTTTTTCTGTTTTGGTCACTATGCAGTATTGCCTCATTTTACACTTTGGACATTGAACAAGGACTGAACACCTTTGTGTAAATAAGAGGTTTGATAAGCTTTGTGGCCTATGCCCCCACCAAATATTTTAAATTCTTCTTACCAGCCTAAAATAGCTGCTTTTCTAATGACAAAGATTTAAACAGCACATTCAATTTTTCTGAACTTCAAAGAAATTTCATTTTTTAAATTGAAACACATTTTCAAATGAAATGTTGCAGCAAAAGGAAAGAAGTCAAACTGTTCTTTTTCAGAAAATGCTGAAATGAAATATTTTGGCTATGGGACTCGGTTTTGTTATGGTATTCAGTAGTTGGTGGCTTCTGCCTAAATCCCAACACGGTTTTGGTTGACCTTGACCTGAATTTATAGAAAACTTTGCATCATTCACCAAACAATTCTCATCTGGCAGAAATCATCATTAACACATGACTGTAACACTGTAAACTATTATAACATAGATTGAAAACAAAACAGAATAAAAGATTCAAGAGGATTATATATGTATTTTTTCTGTGTATCATAGTTTCCTCTTTCAAGCTTGAACTTTCTTTTAATTTAATTATTAAAACACATTAAATTATTTAAAAACAAAGCAAAGAAAAATAAAATTTTGTGCCTCTACTTCAAGGACATGAGCAAAATTGCCTCATTCGCAGGATACCTATAATCAGCACGACTCAGGTCTCTCTCTTCTTCTATAACCGAATGTGGTAATGAAGGACATGCTATAGTTTTTCCTGTTTCTATCCTCAGCTATGTGAATCAAGAACAAATATAGCTAGTTTCACTGAAACAGTTGTAAGAATATAAGAAAATGATATACTGGAAAACCCTCCTAAGTTAGGATATTTCTGTTGATGCCTGCGCTGTATTTAAGGCTGGGACATACCATATTTAAAGCTCGCACAGACCATGTCCTCATCTCCAGGGGTAGAAGTCACACAGTCACTTCTTTACATGGCCAAAGGAATTGAATGGAATAAAACTTCACCACTTTATACGGAAAATAAATCAAGGACTATGAGACATACAAACTGTTCTAGAAAAACTGATAAGAATGCAGCCAGAAGTGCAATCAGTTACGATGGAGAGAACAGCAATGCACACAGAATGCTGATTAAGATGTGTTGTCTTACACTCTAGCTTGAGAGGAATGCATTCCTAAGACCCCATTTTCTTCTCTTCTCCCTTACGACACGACTCACTATTTCACCACACAGGTGTTCCTTTAACTTGCATGAGAATTTCTCTGCATGGAACAGATTTATCTGGGATACATATACTCTTGGTTTTTACCGATTTGCAATTCATATTTTTACTTTTTTAATGACCAGATCAATTTCTAACAAAAATTGTTATCTAATCAGTTGTTTCCAGATTCTGTGTCAGGATTCCAGCCTTCAAAACCACAGGCTTTTGTGCCTGACGGGAGGAAACCTTGTCATGCTGACTTGTAGAATGCTTGGCACTCTTGGGGTGCATCTTCTCAACTTCTTGTTTGCTACAGGAGGTAATTATCGACATTGTACAGGACCCTGTGTGAGCTCTATCGCCCGGACAAACCGTACCAGACTCTGATAAATGAATACAATAGCTCAGTTGAATGCATTTAGGCACAACGGCAACAAATGAATAAAAAACGCTCATTTCATCCCAGATAATGGCTTGGCTAAGGATGCAGATTCAGCAGCAGGAAACAAGGAAAAAACCTAGCAAATCTATGGTTTCTGCCATGCTGGTTCTGGTAGAGGAGATCTAGTCTTGCCCAGCCAAAATGTTCAACTGCCACAACTGTGCTGTAAATAAAAAAGAGTAGGATCTCTTTGTGTTTTGCTTCCTTTCTGCTGCGGCCGCAGATTAGCCATGGTATAAACTGGCTCAGCCAGAAGTTGTTCTGCCAAAACAGTAGCTGAAACAATGGTGTGGTTTGCAAAAAGAATCAGGAATCCAGATATGCCATCCCTCTGCTTACATTTGTTTGAGGTCACAGTTTTCCATTTAGTGTAGTTTCAACGCTACATATATTTTAATGATTTAAAAAGGAATATAATGCTGTAACAGATCACAGAAAGTTACATGTGGATGGGCTTCAAAATAGAAGAAGTCTTAAAGACAATCTAGAGTTGTCAGAGGGCTAAATCCTCTGGAGATTAAGTTCCCCAGTGTTGTTTTCTTTTTGTTTGCTTATTTGAAAGTCTCTTTAAATAAAATGTAACTGTAAAAGGAGCTGGCCTCAAGTATGAACAGCAGTCATTGATGCTGTTAGGTAGTCAGTTAGTAACTGGGGTACAGCAGAGCAGGTCACCCTCACCTCAGAGACAGTCCTACTGCCACCAGAGCTCTGGCAGTTCTGCAGGGACGCAGGCAGGGCATTGTGTAAGACATACAGAAACCTATGCAGTTAGGTAGGGGAAATACTCATGAGGATGTAACTGATACAAAAATAACCAAGCTCGCTAAGCAGTACAGGAAACAGGAAGATGTACTTTAGGGGATTAAGGCAAAGTACTTATCACGGTAATTTTAAAAGGTTCATGTGGAATTATTGGGTATCAGAACTTAGAGCAAACTTAAACTTCCATAAAAATAATGTGCTCCAATGTGCAAATCAATGATGGATCAAACTGTATGCAACAGTACACTTACTTCATATTACTCACTCTCAAAGCAGACACACTGTGTCATTGCTAAAGCATAACAAGAAAGATGGAGATGCAAACTGGGAAATTAAATACATTTAAAATTGCAAACAATTATGAAGACCTGGAGTGTTATTTACTGTAGCTCAGATTTGTACATTGAAAATGACTGCTCTATCAATTAGGTTCTGCTTCTGAATCCACCAACTTTAACTACTGTTGGACAATGTACTTTATTGAATGCAGGATGATTTCTCTAGTACCACGAAATTCTGTTTCTTTCAAATTGCAAGTTGAAATAGACAATGTTTGCTGTCTGTGGATGGTATTTTAAACAGTCTAGTACTAATAATTTAACATACATCATATATAAGGAAAGTAGGATGCAGCCAGCAGACAAGAGGTCAGTTCCTAATCATGCTTCTTGCCAGTCTGACTCAGCCCTTGCTCTAGGTACCACCTGTCCACAAAGGGCCAGCAGCAAAGTTCTGGAACAATGCTGCTGGGGAAAGGAAGGTAACTTCTTTTCTGTCAGTATCAAATGAGATCATATTGCATGAAGAACTTAGCAGAAAGAAAGATGAGATTAACAGCTGTAAAAGGAACAAAATATTTCAGTGAAAAATAAAGGAAAATAACGCACAAGAGACTATTCTGCCCATGAATTCAAAGTATTGCAATAGTTCCTGAAAAATAATGATGTTCTGCTGAAGACTGAAGGCTAATTTGATGACCAGTTTTGATCAATAATACGTAGGCATTCCTGCTAACAGATGGGAGGCATGCACAGTGCTCTGCAAAATGCCAGAAAGAACTTTTAGCAAGTTTGCAGCAGAGTCAACAAACAAAAAAATCTGAAGATCAATATTGGAGCTTGGAAGCACTGAATGAAGAGGCAATGGTCAGCTATTCCCTTCAAGGAGCAAGCTCCCTCTTGTTTTTTTCTTGTCAAGTGAGACAGATATAGTTAAAAGAACAAATGCCTTGCAGAAGCAGAGATTTTCTTCAGCATCACAGTGCAGTGACTGTGATGGTTTCCCACGCTCTCTGTGCTACTGAACCTCCACAGAACAGGAGCTGATGTGGCTCACAGATGTGGTGTCCATACTGTGCTTCTCGGGTACACGAGAAGATCAAGTAAATAAAGCTGAGAACTGTGGGAAAAACAATCCTGCAGCATTACTCAGTACTGTTGCCCATGAGACAGTCTGTACAGGGATGAGCAAGGATGTGGATATGTGCCATGTTTCATGTGTTTTGGTGTGTGCTTTCCAAATCATGCCCTCCTATGCACAGTGGTGGAATCACGTGGTTCCTGCTACAGGCAAGCCACATCAGCTTCCCAGCCTACATATGTAACGTAGACATGCAAGCAGAGACAGAGGGCATAGCAAAGGAAAGGCAGTTAACACAACAAAACCCATTTCCAATGATCTCATAGTTGTAACTCAAAGTTACTTTTTTCAAAAAAGTATCCATAAGAATAATAGTTAACAATGCTTTTATCTGTTCTTGCTGCTGCTGAAGATGTTCAAAATTGCACAACATTATGTGGTAAGGCATATGAGGAAAGCTGCGCTCTCCCTGCTGCACCAACGAACAGTACAAGAAGTAAACAAATATTGCAAGAGGTTTTCTTCGCTCTTCTGAGAGCAAGCAATTTCTACATAGCTGACAGATACCTCCAGCATGCTCTCCTCTCCCACTCCTGCACCAGCTGACACCTTTCAGGTACAAAGAGTGCTCAGAACCAGGACATCATGACGGTCTTGGCTAAGTCTGACAAATTACTTCCCTCTTTTAAACATCAGCTCACTTCCTATGAAGAAGGGGGAACACGGGGGGAAGCAGGTGATCGGTCTGACTCGGGGCAGCCCCCGCAGCCTGGAACATGTGATGCCCCCATCGCTGCGAGAGGTGGCAGCAAGCGGCTGCAGGACGAGCGAGCAACGCTGGTGCCAATGGGAGAGACGGCAACACGGGAGTGCTCACAGAGCTTACAGAGCTTACGGCACAGCTCACGTCTGCAGCAGGGTGGATTGTGAAAGAAAAACGGGGCATGCAGGAGAAAGAAGGACAAAGAAGGAGGAGGAAAAAAGGATGGAAAAAGAAGATGCATTTTGAAAGAAAGCTGAAGAAGAGGAAGTAATATGGACAATCTGTAAAGGAAATGTGCCAGGTGACACAAAAATGTGATCACTGCTACTCAGTCTGAATAGTAAAGATGACAATGTCTCTCGGTCTGGCATGTATATGCCCTGACAGTGCAGAGAAAAAATAATGTATATTGGTGACCACTCAGAACTCTCAGAAGAGTTACTTACTAAGATAAGCTCATAGTTACACGGACAGTGTGGATTGCAAAGCTGAGGAAATAAGAAAGGAGTGACACAGCACACCACTGTTAGAGAATATCTGCAGAATAAGGACAACTTGCCAGAATCACAGAAGTAATTCCTCACGAATCTAAGAAAGTTTCGATCATTAGACGCACTGCAGTGAGAGCTTCAGGAAAGCAGGGACACAAGTTGGCCAGGTTTCATAAGACACACAGCTGTGCATTACCCATTATCAATGATACTACGTCCTAAATTGTATTTCGTCACTGAAGCAGTACCTGGTATGAGCAAATTCATCCTGATATCTTTTGTTATTTATTCCCTTTCCACACCTTTGTTAAATGCAAGTGAAGTAACTCAGGAACATAGTGGCCCTCAGTTCATCCTTGTTCTTGACATTTGCTCCCTTTAATTCACACTCCTTTTTGAAGGCCAGAATCAAGCTGTAAATTCTTGAACTTGTCACTGATGAGCTCCCGAGCTACCTCTGCCTTGTGTAGATTTTAACCATTTCAAAACACTGACTGACTAATAGCACTTGCATACACTAGACAGAAAAATGCTTCACTGTATGTTGCAGAGATTCTCATGGGGTGCAAATCAACAATCCTCATTTCACTGAATTTGAAGTGGCAGAATTTGGTGGGGTTGTTAGTCTAGCGAAGCAAAGGATGGAAAAATGCTGTGAGTATCCACAGGACGACTAGATGAATGGCCTTGGAGGAAACTTCCAGAACTCTTGTTCTTCAGTCAGGGGAAAGTTCCCTGTTACAGTCCATATATATTAATATAAAAACTAAGGAGCCAAAAAGCTTCCAGACGCTTTATTACTATGAAGATCATTTATTATCTTCCACATCTGGAGTGAAGACCCCAGGGAGATTACTGAGTTGTCACACAGCAATTCCTCTCAGAAGCCCTGCTACAAGACCTGTCTGACACATGGGCATGTGCAACAAAGGGAAGATGAGGTCTCCAAGTATTCTGAGGAATTTCTTCTCACTCTCTGATCACTGACAACCAAATATTACTTGTTGCTTTGAATATCTGGAGACTGAAAGTCATGTTGATTTTTCACAATTTTTCATGATAGAAACCACTCAATTTCACCTTTACAGACAATAGGAATAGAGAGGTTTTATGGGATATTCTTACTCTTTTTGCACATCTGGACCATAACACATTTTTTCTGGGCAACAAAGATGACTGAATCAATACGGGTATTTTAAAACCTCCTGGCATGCAGTATTACGCCTGTGCCTTTTGGATGTCCTGTTTTATTACTGCAGCCAGGATGTTTACTTGCTCAGTAATTCAGAACTTTATTATTGCAATGAATCATGGACTATGAGTTACTAACTTCAAAGAAGGTTCAGTGAAATTTTAAAAACAACCTAGAGAAGAATAAAAGTATTTTCTGCTCAGTTTATTCTGTAACTTAGTAAGAACATGAGTCTTTGCAGTTTTGCAACTTTCTTGTACATGCATCCTTTTCAGTAGATTTCAAAAGGAAAATGTCTGTGACAACAATTTTGTTCCTTGCTAAAATGCAGTTCTTATTGACAGATCAGCAGTGTCCTTTTAAAGGTGTTTATAAAACAACTATTTCCATTCTTAATTAAGCCAATATATTAGGTACATAATCCTCATAAATTAACAAAATAGTTTTCTTTAAAAAAGCAAAATAAAGCAAGAGTATCTAGCAGTTCTCAGTGCCATGGCCAAATCTCAGATGGACTCTTGTATATGAAAGGAAATATATGTGACACATCTGAATTTATAAATATAGAGTATCTTGTTCTTCTCCAAATGATAAAGTTGCTGAGCTGGGTACTTTTGAGCTGGTTACTTTTTAGCTTTGAAATTCAGGGGGATGGAAACACCAAAGGAGTGAGAAACCATGCCAATGATATTAGACTGATAGAATCAAGTTAACAGTGGAAAAAAAAACAATTCCCAAAGTATTGGAGATTCAATACTAAGATGAACAATGCACAAACAAGGAGCATTCATGACTCAGAAGGGAACTGTCCTTAACAGAATAGTAAATTTTTTTCCTTCAGCTTTTATTTCTGTGATATGGCTATGAGCCTAAAAGAGTTTTCTGATCATATGCACAGCGTTGAGAGGTCTGAAGTAAGCCTCCAGATTCATCCTGATTTTACTATTGCATTTAGTGATTCATGCGCAGAACGGATTTGGATAAAACAATAACATTCAAAAGCACAGTGTAGAGATTTATAGAGGAAATCTCATTTTTTTCTTCTGACAGACTGCCAAAAATGATTAGAGTTGTACGTATCCTCTGCTGAACTTCCCTCTAATACTCACTGCTTTGTGAGGACCCATCTCTGTCACTCCTATGCTTCAGAGCTTAGTTGGGTAAGAATCACAGAGAGAGTTGCTGGGGTTTTTCCTCTCACTATTTGAACTACAGACTCCTGGGTTCAAGGACTTAAAGACTAGTGGATTTACAAGAAATGAAGACTGATCGCTATTAAAAAATTGGCTGTTCTCACTTGGCTTGTTTCTCATGTGCCTTCAACATCTTTTCGTAGAATAGCCATTTCAAATAAATGCAGCAGGAATTTACAGGGAAGCCTGACTTTGTTCATTTAAAAAACAGAGCAATTTCCTGACTGGACAAAACACAGAGCTAACATTAAAATTAACAAAAGACCAATCTAAGTCGGTAGATTTACTTTTACATTAATCAGCCACTAAGTAGATTCCCCTTCTGACAAAAATACTGACCTTAAGGATGCTGTGCCAAGGAAGGGCTAAATCCCTTGAGTGACATTAATACAGAAGCAATACAGTTTTCACAGTTTGTTTAGATTAATGAAAGATTAATAGGCATAAATAATGAGTGTTTAAAACAATCAAAGAGAACAAAAGTCAGTGAAAAAAACACAAAAAAGAACAAAAGTCAGTGAAAAAAAGCAGGTTCTGGACATTTAACACACAATATGTTAAGTGCTTTGGATGTCACCTTATTCAAACGGTAGCACATTATCCCTTTAAAATGATTGTGACATAGGTATTTCTCAGCTCTTTGCTAAAAGAAAACAAGGGATTAAAAGAGGTTTGGCACCTGAACTCCAAGTAAACCTAAAAAGTAGGATAGAGGAATTGGCAGTCAAAGATAAAAACATTACTCAGAAAATCCTTACAGCAAGAACTTGCTCTAATGTGTCAGACACTGCATTGTCTGTTCGGACATTGCTTACATGTAGATTTCTAAATGCACAAAGAAGACACTGATATATGTGCTGGGTAACAATACAACAGACACCTTTCCTACTCCGGAAGCCCTGCAACTGCACAACTCAGCTCCGATAGTGATCACCTGTCACCTGCCTGCTAGCCCAGCTTTTCTCATTCTCTTTGTTTTTATTCCATTACGCCTCTCTTATTTTAAAGGTATCAAAATAAGAATGGATAAGAAATTGGTTGAGAGACCGCAGACAGAGGGTGGTCATCAATGGCTCCATGTCCAGGTGGAGGCCGGAAATGAGCAGCATCTCCAGGGGTCTGTCTTGGGACCGGTGCTCTTTAACATCTTCATCAATGACATCAACGATGGAATCAAGTGCACCCTCAGCAAGTTTGCTGACGACACCAAGCTGAGAGGTGCAGTTGACACAGTGGAAGAAAGGGATGCCATTCAGAGGGACCTCAACAGGCTGGAAAGGTGGCCCGGGTGAACCTGATGAGGTTCAACACAGCAGAGTGCAAGGTTTTGCACTTGTGCCGGAGGAATCCCAGGCATCCATACAGACTGGAAGGAGCAGTCCTTGAGAGCAGCCCTGCAGAGAAGGACCTGGGGGTCCTGATGAATGAAAAGCTTAACATGAGCCAGCAGTGTGCTCTTGCAGCT
>NW_024884811.1:13435630-13541915 GCF_019232065.1 Centrocercus urophasianus
GGAAAGCAGATGGTATCCTGGGCTCCATCAGAAGAGGGGTGGCCAGCAGGGACAGGGAGGTGATTGTCCCCCTCTACTCTGCTCTTGTGAGGCCCCATCTGCAGTACTGTGTCCAGGTCTGGAGCCCTCAGTACAAGAAAGACAGGGAGCTGTTGGAGAGGGTCCAGAGGAGGGCCATGAAGATGATCAGGGGGCTGGAGCACCTCCCCTACGAAGACAGGTTGAGGGAGCTGGTCTTGTTCAGGCTGGAGAAAAGAAGGCTGTGGGGTGACCTCATTGCAGCCTTTCAGTACCTAAAGGGAGCCTACAAACAGGAGAGGAATCAATTCTTTGAAAGAGTTGATAACTGTGGGACACGGGGAAATGGTTTTAATTGAGGGAGGGAAGATTTTGGTTGGATGTCAGGGGGAAATTCTTCACAGAGAGAGTGGTGAGGTGCTGGAACAGGCTGCTCAGAGAAGCTGTGGATGCCCCTGTGGGAATACAAGAAAAACTATTCAGAGCAGAAACTGTGGAGCAAGATAAACAGCATGAGAACCAAGGACACCTCTAGAAGAAGAAAGAACATCTCATGGCTCTGACTGGATAAGTGCCTGTATGAATGGTTGAAGAGTGTTTTGTAGAATGCCCTGTTGACATGAAAAGGTGGATGGAAAAGTTGTAGGGGTGGATGGGAAAGCTAGAAAAAGAAAACTTGTGAAGGTACATAAGAATATGATGTGAGAACTTGTAATAAACGATTTGGATCGTTCACATCTAAATCCGTGCCCCAGACACTGCATGCCCTGTCCCTGGAGGTGTTCAAGGCCAGATTGGATGGGGCCCTGGGCAGCCTGGTCTAGTATTAAATGTGGAGGTTGGTGGCCCTGCACGTGGCAGGGGTTGGAGAATCATGATCCTTGAGGTCCCTTCCTACCCTGGCCATTCTGTGATTCTGTGATTCATTCTGTGAATGCTTATAGTGAAAAAAATGCAACATTTAAGCCAGCAACTGCTCTGCTGATTTTACTGCAGTGCTTTAGCAAAGGAAAACTGAGATTAAGAGTCCGCAGATCACTTGGTTGCATTTAGCCAGATGTATGTATCTTGACTGTGGCCCTAATGCATACTCCAGCACAAAAAGAGAGTCTTCTACTCAGACAAGTCTCAAGAATAATGTTACAATTACACCATTTTCTAATCAACAACCACAAGCTATAATTGCACAAAAAAGGGCCAAAACATTCATGGAACACTAAATCACATGGTGTTTTGTGATTCATTCAGCTCCTCTACATGTGAGCAGAAAAACAAGCTGAGTGCAGGAGGTCTAATGTTTAGAAGTACTTTCTTAATAATAAATAAGAATAATAATGAGAACGGAAATTAATGTGAGAACATCCCTGAGTCATACACTAAGTTCTACCTCAGTACATCATTCCACTTCACTGAAAAACTCATCTTGTACTGATCTTTTCTTCACTGCTGGTGAACCAATCTTGGTTTGCACAGGCAAGTAAAATGTAAGAGTTTCAGAGAGGGAGAAATTTAAGAGAAAAACAAAATCAAGCCAAGATACATTTTAGCTTTGGGCAGAACATTCTTCTGTAATTTTCCTGTATACATTTAATTTTGAAGGCTTTATTTCACATTCCACATAGTCTATCATTTGGCTGAAAATATTTAAATTTATCTGAGAAATTGCCCAGGAATGTGCCTTTAAGAATATCTCACAGGTCTCACTGTGATGTCACACATCCACAGGTCTTACTGGTAGGTTTAAATGCATTGGACCTCCATAAAGAAGGATGACACCTTCAACAAAAACTTCATAGTGATATTTTCCTGTTTTTCTAAGGTGCAACATTTTAGGAATCTACAGTAAGCTTATGCACACTTTTATCATGCTATTTATGAAGGGTCTTTGGATATTTAAAATTACCAGTAAATAGGATTAAGACAGCAACAGAGAGGATCATAGCGCGCTATTAGTCTGACCATTTAATTTCTGCCTACTGACAGAACAGATACATTAACTCTCTTCAGACTTATTCTGTGATTATATGCTAATTTTCTCTTGAGCACTAAGGTTATTTGGAAATTTAAACTCCTGAATGCTGTAATGCAGGCTTTCATCATCATACCAAATGCGGACTTTCCCAAAGTACATATTTTCACATCCTAACACCTACAGAGAGACATCAACTGTGAATTTTTCTGTTGCTCACAGAGGTCCGGGACAGTTCCAGTGGTAATATATAGAAAGACTTCATGAGATTCTGCTAATTGATTTTTTTTTTTTTTTCAAATAAAATATGCTGAGAGTTCTCTTAAATTTGAAACGTTATAGCTAATATCTTCTTAGTCATGAGAACAAGACTGTATGATAATACTAGAATTAGAAAATATTAGGGCATAAAGTAAATGCAAACATCTGATTTAAAACAGATGATACTTAGCATCCACATCTGAAATGAGATTCTAGGAAAACTAACCAGCTCAGTGTCAGAAATGTAGTTAATCCAATTTGATGAATTAAAAGACAAATTACTTCTTTGACCAGATTTCAGTGACAAACTAATGTCTCTATAGAGAAAAACTAATATTTATTACAACTACTCTAGCATATTTCCCAAAGTATACCACATTTCTTGATTACTGTTCTAATTGGGTTCAGAAAGTCTTCCTAATTATTCCCATTCTTTTGCAGTACAGACAGTTGCTTTTGTTACAGGAACAATGGTGACCTTGTGAAATGTCACCCTTTTACTTAGAACTAATTTTTGATTATACACTAAATCATGTTGTCTCATTTTATTTAAGTGAATACTAAATCTTGAGAGCCCTTCAGCACCAGTGAGAATTTGGAAAAGTGAGATGAATTCTAGATGATGATCCAGAATTTTTCAGACAGGGTTTCAAAATCTCCACATGAAGATCTACAATGCTGTACCTTGTATCTACCCTTTACATATGCCAATATTTTCAGATCAGTAATACGCTAGGCTGATCTACAAGTAGCCCAAAATGAGTAGGTGGAGATGAGAAAAAAAAAAGCCAAACCAAACCAAACCAAATCAACCAACCAACCAAACAAAATCAGAACAAGGAAAAAAAAGGTATCAAGAAAACAAAAAATGCTTAAGTTGCAACCTATAAATTCGAATGACATTTGAAGCTGCTGCTTCTTTTTAAATTCATGCTATAGAAAGCATCTATTAAAAAGATCCTATATATACCACAGAGCTTTGTTTATGATGAGAGGTTGACAGACCTGACTGTAAACAGCAAATGGAGAATGGACAGCAGTGACTCAATGCAGACACAAGACAATTTGAGACAAACTGGGGAGATATAGATTTGCTGCGTGAACTGATTACTAGATAAAGAATTCTTTGGATCATTGCATTCAGAAAGTCAGAGTGAAATGTCCAGCTGGAGACCAGTGACAGGTGGGGTCCTTCAAAGATCTGTACTGGGACCAGTGCTGTTTAACATTTTTGTAAGTGACTTGGATAGTGGGATTGAATGCACTCTCATCAAATTCACAGATGAACCAGGTTGAGTGACATTGTTGACATGCTGGAAGGAAGGGATGCCACCCAAAGGAACTTGGACAAGCTAGAGAGGTAGGCCCATGACAACCTCATGAGATTTAACAAGGCAACATGCAAGATGCTGCACCTGGGTCAAAGAAATCCCAAAAATACATCAGGATGGGCAAAGAACGGATAGAGAATAGCCCAGTAGAGGACTTGGAGATGTTGGCTGATAAAAAACTGAACACAGCCCAGAAGGCCAACTGCAACAAAACAGGGGTGGTCACTAGGGAGTGGGAGGTGATTGTCCCCATCTGCTCTGCCCTTGTGAGGCCCCACACCTGCAGCACTGTGTCCAGGTCTGGGACCTTGGTGTGAGAAAGGTGTGGAGCTGTCAGAGAAGGTCCAGAGGAGGCCACAAGGATGATCAAAGTGCTGGAGTACCTCTTTTATGAAGAAAAGTTGAGGTAGCTGGGCTTGATCTGTCTGGAGAAGGCTCTATTTTCCAGGACAAACAGGTTTGATCTGTATCTTCTGTATCTGAATGGTTCCCCTTGCTCACTTTTAATGATGGCTGGACTGGTGCCATCTGTTTCTGAACCAAGAGTTGTGTTCCATACCCAGAACAGGTTGAGGGGCCACTGCACTGTCCATCAATTCTTCAGACAGGCACTACTGCCCCATGCTCTATTCAAGCTAGGGCAATGGGAAACACCTCACATAAACTTTTTGGAATGTTTTTTTATTGTCTCATACCAAACAAAGAAGCGGAGCAAGACTGGGAGCTGTTTCCAAGGCAGTGAGGAATCACTGTTCAGTGCCAAGCTGATCTCAAGTGTTGGAGATTCAGAGCTGCTTCCAAGTCAAGACAGCAAGAGACAGTTTCACAGCTCACACCAGAGTTTGCACACAAAACAAATGGAACCAGAGATGAGATGCCATCTGCTCACAATACCTTACTTGGGGAAATGAGCACTTGACTGATCATTTCAGAAACCAAAAGCTATAGCACAATTTTGACCAAATATTTCTAAGTAAGAAAGTAAATTTTCAGCAATATATACCTGCCTGTGAACTGAAAAACAAGCACAAACATACACATGCATTATTCAGCTGAAATGCGCTACATGAATCCTTTTGTATTATAGCCACATGTAACACCTTGGTTTCAAACAAAGCAGAAAGCTTTATGTATGGAAATTGGTGTTTGCCTTAAGAACCAGCCTAAGCTCATGCACAAGCTGTGAATAACACACACACACAAAAATTAATCTGAAACAAATGCTGGCTCTTTCAGAAGATTCTCTCATTATGATTCTGGGTAGCTACAAAATTATTTATTAATGAAAACAGATAAAGAACTTTTTTTCTCCTGTGGAAGTTTGACATTCAAGAAACACAACAGAAAAGCAAAAGCTGAAATAAAACATGTCAGCAAGATCAGGACAGAGAAAAAGGCTGGTTGTAAAAAGCAAACAAACAATATGTAGATCATGTTGCAACATTTCAGATTTGCACTCACTGGAATGCCTAAGAAGTGAATTCATCAATAAAAGCCCATAGTATTTGCTTTTCGTCATTGATTTCAAGACCAGAACTATTCTCAACAGCTGGGCAGATTTACATCAACTACTAAAGTTTAACTTTGCAGATTGTAAAACACGTGGCTTGGTCTCCTAAAATATTTGCAGTAAAAAGTCTACCAAAACAACATCATTTCCACTAAAAAACACTTCCTCAGCAGACAGCCATTAGCCCTGAATACTGGTAATAGCATTGGACTGACTTCAGGATATCTGAAAGCTTAGCTCAGCACTTCAAGTTTGGATACTTGATTGCATCTCTAGAGACAAATTTTTCTTCAACTTGCATCATGTTGGCTTTAGAAAGGCAAATAAGGTACTGTGAAGAAGAACGTGGCCCATGGCCTGCAAATCTGAGTGGAAAGTCTCTCAGCATGCCCTCTACTGTGACTTGAAGCACCCTCCTTTTATAGCCAGGCTTTTAGGTTTTTGCTTAAAATTAAAAGGGAAAATCTGTTGAGTATTCTATTGTATCCTGTGGTTTCTGCAGGAGGAAAGAGATAATTGATCCCAGGCTGCCGTTCAGAAAGTGAGAGAGTCTAGACAGTTTTAATGTCAGGATTGAGAGATCCACCTCTCCTTAATCTGGCCAAGGTTTATTTGATGGTCACCACCTTCCAGCAAGTCCTGTTAAGTGTAGGCTATTTAGATTTTTCTTGCAGCTATTACCATGTTTGAGTTAGCACATAAGCTGTATCATCTTAGAGACTGACAGTTTGATTAACTCACGTGAGACGAGTAGACAGCAAGGTCCATATGGCTGAAAGCAGAAGGGCTGATGGTTGTGAAGTGCCATGTTACTTATGGCACTTTTGCTGGGCTTTAGAAGAAATAATTATGCCTAGGGAGGCTGTTTGTGCTTGCTTCTAACTAACTCTGAAATACTCAGCAAAGTGTGCAGTACCACACGTACAAAGATTGATTTACAGAGGCAAACTGTGACAGGAGTCATGTAATGCCGAAAACAATGTCAAAATCTTTGGCAAAGTGTGCCAAAGGAAAATTGGTAAACTTGGCAAACTTCAGTGTTTCTGCCACCTTGTTTAGGTCACTGTCCAAGAGCACATTATGTAGAATGACACGAACCATCACACTCTCAAGACCGCTGTGGAAATAAATGCAAATAACTTCTTGCACGTCTGCAAAGGATATGGCATTAGCATAGGCATATGATTACCCAGCAGGTATATACCTAGTAGAGCACAGTCAGGCCCAAGACAATAAAAATTCAAACAATACAGACCATTTTTTTTCAAAACAGTAAAACGAATAGTAATTTCAGAAATGTGAAAATCTTCCCAGATGCATCCAGAACTGCTTATTTTGAATATGTCAGCAAAACATGAATCCCAGGTGACAGTGACTAGGCAATCACCCAGCTCTTTTTATTAAACTAATCTTCCTAGAAACAACAACAACAAAAATACATACCAGCTTAGTTAAAAAATTAATATTTATATGTATATAACACACTGAATATATACATCTGGTAGTGATCCTGGATACACTATGTAATATTTAAGCTCATACTTCCTCACAAAGACAGTAGAGTCATATAATAAACATGAGTGACTGCTGCAAAGTCAAAGGATGTGCTGCTGACATAGAAATTTCCTCTGTATATATCTCTCCCTGTGTCCTGTCTTACCAGTCAGCCAAAAAATGCTATGACTTATGGACTTGGAGGAAAGAGAAGACACACTCTATATGCTTTGTCTTGGTAAAAGTCTCTAAATTATACAGTGAAAGATAAATGGGAACAATTGCGAGGAGAGAGGATGTCCAGCTGACTCATACTGTGAAGTATCTTGCATTCAGTTCCCAGTGCAGCAGCATATTGTAGTGAGGAATGGCTCTGCAATGGCTTTCACCACACATTGCTGCTCTCAGGCAATGTAAGCACAAACTCAACGATGCAAGTACAATCCACAGCTTGCAAAGCCCTCTTAACACTTAAGGTTCCAGCAGTGAATTTTGATACAGCTACCTGTTCTATCATCCGTCAGGCTCCCAAGAACACCGTTTACACTGACCTTACTCAAGAGTTTTGATCACTTTATTGCCATGAAGTATGCAATCAGAGAATCACAGAATGGTTTGGGTTGGAAGAGACCTTAAAGATCATCTAGTTTCAATGCTATCACAGACCTCATATTTCCTTGAATACATCAAGACATAAGTAAGAAACCTAGACAGTAAACTAAGCCATGTACAACAATAATACATTTGCATTAAACAGTAGCTACAGGTTAGATAATCTCTTTGTGGATTCTATTCTAATACCAGAACAAGGAAGTGCAGGAAATCTTTCCTTGCTGTGGTCTGTTTCGTCCCATCTCTGCAAACAAACCTAGCATATGTTCTTCAACAATCCCAACGCGGTGCTGTCAAAACTCTGCCCAGCGAATGTTCTCCAGATTGCTAAGGACACAGGCCTCACTGCCTCAAAGACTTTCTTTTTCAGGGTGGGCTTTTCCACTTCTCCTATGGCTCCTTGGCATGCTTTACGGGCACAAAGACATGGATTCTTGCCTCCTAACTTGGAAAGCTTAATGGATGCTTCTAGGGAAGGAGTGAAGGTGCACTGAGCTGCATTCTGGAGATACCCATCTCTCAATGACTGCAGTCCCAGGAATTCCTTTGGCAGATGTAACTAGCAGTGCTGCCTGGAAGAAGCAGGCTCCCAGGATGCTTGCTCCCTCCTGCTCCAGGAGCCTGTATGACACTGGACAAGAGAAGGGAGGCAGCTGAAAGCTGATACTGGGGGAAAAAAAGAGATCAGCTCCCCAAAACAGCTTCCTGTATGACTGCAAGGAGGCAGGGATATGTTCTGAATATCTCCAGAGAAGGAGAATCCTTCTGAGTCTCTCTGAGCAGCCTGACGTGACTGAATGTGACTCTTGCAGCAGGAATGAGGATCAAAGACAAATTAGCTTCTAAATTCAGCACTTGTCATATCTGGATTTATGAAGAGGAATTTCTAATGATAAGAAGAATCTGAAATTTTGGATAACATCTGTGCTGACAATATAACTGGCTCAAACAATTGTGAGATAGGCACTCATTGGTAAGGAGCAAACAGTTCTAGGAAATAAGAATAGCATGAAGTACTACACAAGCCTTCTATCCAGCTTTGCTTTGATTGAAGTTTGAAAAACTGAAGATTTTTTTTTAGCACTCATATTTTATATATTTTGTCTCTAACCTTTTTAGTTCTATTAGCAAGAAGAAACATAAATGAAAAATTATCATTAAAAAAATGAGTTTCAAAGTATATTGCTCCAAAAAATAGTAACCAAGGAATATAGGAGACACCAGTGTACAACTTGCAAGATTTCATGCTCATTTCTGTATGGTTAAGCCTGTGTTCATCATCCAACTCAAATCACCACACGTTAAAAAAAAAAGGATAAAAAATTACAGTTTAAGTGGAAAAACCAAGCTCAAAAACTTCCACAATTTCTTTGACATTATCTTAACATAAGAGAGAAAAGCTGTTGGAAACTGGAAAGAATAGAGAGGATGGGTACTAGTGTTTGCATGATAGAACAGAGACATAAGAAACCAGAAACATGTCATGATAAACTGTACATCAATGGTAGAACTAACAATGTCATCTGTGAAGTCTTCCCTTACACAGCCCTGTAGAAAATTTGGCATTCATTTTCATGCTGCTGTGCTATAACTCACTCATTTCAGGTGAATACCTCTGTGTTAGGTGCCTGCCTGTTATGGAAAGCAGCAGTCAAAACAGTTCAGCTTTTCAAAGCAGCTCAGAGAAAACAGTTCGCTCATGCTACAGACACTGGTGTTCTTCATTTCAAAAATAGCTTTTTGATTTCTGCTGGACATCTGCCTTAACTCCGTAATGCATCATACTGAACACAAATTTCTGCCTAAAGTTGCACTAGTTTCTTGCATGGGGCACATTTTTATTACACGATGTGTAGTCACTTTTGTTAAAATGACTGCTTATTTCATGCTGCTGTATGTCAGTGTAGGTCTCAGTCTTTCGGCAAATGTTCATGCTGTTACCTGAGCTGGGAAACCAAACCAGGCATCAACTCTTTCATGTGCAGGCACATAACGTGGTGGCACATGTTGGAAATTACCATGACAGTAGCAAAATGCTGACAGATTAATCTACACCTGGCCCAGAAAGTGTCTGCTACCTCTCACCAGACAATAAATCAAACATGTTTTTTCAAGTTTTCTTCTTTTAGAAATCACACAGCAAATATTTTGAGCTCAAATTGGGATCCTTTTTCTCATAAAAGTGCCAAGCCCTTTTCAAACTGGTGCTAACTGAGAGCAGATTAAAGTATCAGTTGCTTCTGACATACAGGAACTTCAAAGCGCTTAAAGGAAGAGAGCAGTATTTCAAATGCTACCTTGCAGAAGATAAGCCACAGAGTCACTAACCATTATCAATGCAGAAAGCCTGGAAATGTTTTCAAGCAGCTGTTGTCACATTAGGCAGCATCAGAGTTGCACTGCCCTTGCTGAGTGGCACTGTGTGGGTTCTGCAGTGGAGCTGACCACCAAGGCTGAAACCACTGCAGTGCACAAGGCAAGAGCCTAAGCAGATATCATGGATGCAGGTATAAGATAGAACCTTTCACCCAGGCCTAAACATAAACATCTCTGGAGGAAGGCAAGATAGCCAGTGTTTGCTCTGTTTCTTTGCTATTCACTGCATATTTGGTAGACAATCATTTAAGATGCAGGAGATAGGCTACAAAGTTGAAAGAATTTTAGATCTTTTGTGGCACAGCTGTTACTGTTTGGAAAAGAAGCCTGCAAGCAAGATTAACATGATTATCAAAAAACTGCGTTTTAAAATAATTTTTCTGCTACAAATTAAATAATAACACTTTATCAACTCAGTTTTGCCACCTTACGTCAATAAGTGACATACTCAAACTTCCCAAGTCTTGTTATGTAACACAAATATGACACAAGCTTTTTGTTCTACTTTTAATCAAAGCACACTCGGTGAGCTCAAGCCAGTTCACAGCTCCGAGCCAGTAATTACTATCATAGGTATGTTACTCCAAAAGTAATGCCTCACTGTGCTGACATCCACTGTTTGCTCTCCATAAATGTTCAGCTAGCATTGATGAATGTCAGTGGGTGCCATTTTTTCCACATGGAGGAATTTGATGATGCACCTCTGCTACACACACACTTCCATATCAGATGCTGTTCTGTCAGACTGCTCCTCTGCTGCCATCTGTCACACAGCTACAAAATGCAATGAAATATTGGTTGGGATGTTCATCCTCTACTGCCATTCCACCAACATCTGCCACTAACAACATGGGCCAACATAACAAGATAGGAGGCACTACTTTTGGAATAGCCTTTGTATTTTAATGCTGCAAGGAAATCTGAGTTATCTGTTTATATATATACGTATATATATACAAAAAGTTCAGAAAGAAGAGTATAGCTAGAATAGCATTAATTTCACGGTTTAGATGCAAAGTTCTTCCCTCTTCCTTGAACAGGACCATAGGCCTTCTTAAATGACACCCTCTCAGGCTCACCTGCACAAAGCTATGTAAACACCACTTTGGGATCATTGCCAAGCATGGATGGTCTAAATCACATCAACCGTTTATTTCTTTTTGAAGAGAAGGGCTGAATGCCACAGGGGGAGATACACCAAACCGGTAAAGTTCAGGCAACTTAATTATGTACTTGTCTAGTACCAAGAGAACAGATACATCTAATCTTGCATACAGAACTCTATTTATTTCTCAGTTACCAAAATATATACAGCATTTATGGTGGCTTTTAGCTTGCTTCCCAGGCATAGCTGAGAAAGGCAACAGTGCCTTGAAGAACTAGAAGAGCAGAATATTCCTGAACTTATGCCACGTACTTTGCTGCTGAGATTGTAGCCTGGGACAGATAGAAAAAGATTTATTTGTTGAGAGACCTCCTGCTGTGACCTGCACATTACAGTCTTTTTTCCCTCCCTTGTAAATTTCATGGAGCAGTTCATGCAGCATTAACTCTCTGTGTGACTTCTACACCACAAAAATAAGACAGATAACGCATACACTGTTGGAATAAGTCACTAAAAGCATGATCGGTTTGCAAGCAGAACAAGAATGATCAGCAGAAGGCAATGGTGACCCTTGCACACCTGTAAGCCATGAGAAGAGCCAAAGACACCTCTCATTCCAAACTCTGAGAAATCAAATACATGGTATCCTGCAGCCAGTGTGGTGAGTAGAATAATTGATTCCAAGAGCACAATCAACTTTCATACACTGCAATGCAAACACAGCACACTTGGTGCTAGATGCCTAGGAAAGAAAAAGTCAAACAACAAAAAGAATTAAAAAAAAAAGAAAGGTACTGTTAGGATTTTAAAGTGTGCTTTGCAAAAAGAGAATGCAAGTTTTGATAAGAGCAGAGAACAAATTCCCTTTCATGTTTCATCAGAGCACTTGAGGATCACAGATTTTATTACTGAAACTAGTGACAGAAATCCTTCTGCATCTGGTATTTCCTTCTTTTTTTGCCCTTTCATGTCTCCTCTTTCCCTTCCTGAGCTCTTTGCTACCACTGATGATTTAGTTTCCTGCCTACATTTCTCCTTTCCCAAGGTGCCTTCCCCCTGCACGTATTTTTGTTCCTTCCCCCTGTCATCCCACCTTTCTTTCTGGCAGTTCCAAGTTGAGCCATTCTGAGCTGCTTTGCTCCTGTGGGGTGAAGGCAGGATGTGAAACAGGGTGCTGAGCAGCACGGTGGCAGATCCAAACACAGCACAGTGACATGGCTTTATTTTCTGTTTGAGACACAAGGACCCAGCTAACCTTTGTGTGATAACAGGAGGGATACTGTTTCCTATAGTTCAACAAATAATTAAATAAATACATAAAAATAAAATGATTTGCTAAGGGATCCACAGAGGCATCCTGAAGTAGAATAAAATAGGGCTCAGCTGACAACTGTGCTGCCTGTTCCATAGGGAACACTGAGCTTTTGCTATTGACACAACAGAACCTGATCACCTAACGGGTCAGAAAGAACATTCTGGTAAATATTTATGTGAATTCTGTTGAAGTCCAAAAGCTTGTAAGAATTACAGCTTCATTATGTGACTTTCAGCACTACCGAAGCACGTTACAGGACTGCCACAGTAACACACCAAACACACTCTATAAGTCTCACCAATGACAAGTATTAAGTCCCCAAACTACAACAAAGCTCCCATCAAACTGCTGCCATGACTGCTTGTCATCTTTTCTAAAAGCTTTGTATAATGCATTAGCCATTTGTTACAATTTATAAATGGATTTACTTCTTGTCACAGGCATCCTGGTGAGAAACCTTTTGTTGACACAGACAATGGCAATTCCTTCTATGAAAACCATGTTTTAAGTTCACATCAAAGATACACTGAATAGAGAGTAACATTTCAACAGCTTTTTAGAAAACTGGGATATGAATTAAAAATGTCAAAATCACAGCCTCTGGAGCAATTTAAGTCCTATCACTTGCACTGAAAAGATACAACTTATTTTGAAACTAACAGAGGGTGGGACTGGCTCTACCACACTTACTCATGCTGGACAGGGTGTACCTAGCTAAGGCACCCTTGGGATCTCTTTGCAATATGTAGTACTGGCCCTTTCAGATTAAACTGAGAAAAGAAAAGAAACAAAATGTTCCTTTTCTACTGTCTTAAAATGCTGAATTGCTGCATCTTGTGGTGTACTTCTTGTACAGTTCTAGATTAATCTCAGTCAAGATTCATGTTCTCTTTCTGCAGCTCTAGTGCCCAGTAAAAAAAGGATGTATGTATAGAGGAAGAAAATATGTAATAAATATGAGCCAACCTGACTGAATGCCAGCTCCAGCAATACTGCCTGGATGGGAAAGGCCTATTTGCTGGCACTCAATAGCTGGCTTGGTCACGTACTTTGCCAGTGAGATCTGCATCTATCCAGTACGAGGCAGCAGGCCTCCATGGGAGGAAAGCAGGCTGCAGAGCTTATATGGAGCTTTTTTTTTGCTGTAGTGAACCTTTGTGTTTCAGCATTAAAAACTGAGCCTTATTTGCTTCCATCTTTTTGCCCTTATCAAGGGATCACCTTCAAGGGATCTGAGCAATTCCACTTTTACCATTCAGACAATATTCTTCTTTTCTTTCATTGCTTCAGTTTCTTTCTCTTCCTTTCAGTCTAAACTGGTACGACAGAGTTCATGGAGACTGCATTTACATCACCCTTGGCCCTGCGCTGCAGCATGCCCCTGGATGAAAGGCTGCAAGTTTCTTGCCATCAGCTGCATGTGAGCTCCGGACCTGTCTTATATACCTGGTGTTATGCAACGTCAGGCCACCTTTAGGCAACATTTGCACAGTGTTACCTGAACAGGCAGAGGCTGTGCACAGAGATGGATCCCATTCCACAGTAGGTCAGTGGAGTAGAGGCATCTACTGGGCCACCGAGACAATTTCAGGTCTAGCCTACACAACAGCACGAATTCAACAATTCAACCCTTGCCTGTATCCCTTTCCCCCAGTTCAGCTCCTGTCCCCCTAAACCTGAGCCTATATCCTCCTCCAGGCAGTCTTGGCACCAGCGCGGGTGTCACTGATTGCGCACAAGCAGCAGGCTTCCTGCTGCCTGCTCCAGGCCTTGGCCCCCTCCCAGCCCACAGCAGCTGGCTGTAGCCGCTGAGAGAAACTCGGCTTCACCTCTGCAGCCCTGGGACAAACTGTGCTCAGACTTGCCTTGTGGGCAACATGAGCAGGTCTGTCAGTGCTTGGTGCTAAGAGAGCCTAGGCAAAGTGTGATGTCAGAGGCTTTGGAAATTTTAGTTCCCAAGTGCAAACACATTTCTACTGAGCACACACACACACATAAAGTTGAGAATTCTCACAGGAGTATCAAAGTCTGAGCATGCTGTCACAGACACAGTGAAATATAACTCCCTGGTGAATCAGAACCAACTGAGAACAGTTAAGCAGAGTTAGGCAAATTCAAGCCATGCTTCTTATAGTCATTCTGTCATTGGAAAGCTTGGAAATGTGGAGAAGCAAACAACACTGGCCCTCTGGTGCAACAGATCCTGCAGCCACTCCCTTGCTTTTTTGCATACACCTCTGACAAGAAACAGGTGTGTCCATAAAAGCTCCTGTAGGTAATGGAAAACAGACCCAATTACTTCCAGCTCCTACCTAAACACCGCGTGCTCCCACCCTCCAACCAGCACAGCGGCCCCCTCCACTCTGGGACTGCCTCCAGGTTGTCAATGATATCTGTAAGTATAAAGCTCTCTAGATTGCACAATCCCACAAGAAAACACCAACTTAACAATAGTAAAATAGATTTGTGAAACATTTTACTGATTCTTCATTATTCATTTAAGATGACTGCTGGTAAAGCAATAGTTATGGGCAGTAATTTCAGCAGGGTACAGGGCAGATTCTGCAGCCACGTTCTGCAGTGAGGTTAAAAACTAAAGCCTATATAGGAATATAAATATTAGAAAATATCCTGATGAGCTTGATAACACTGAAAAAAAAAGAAATATCATGTTTGGAGAAAGTACAGATTGCAAGTTTTCAGATGAAGTTCCTTTCTGTTACAATATTCCACTTAACATCAAAGCCACATTTTTCTCTGAACTGAGGTCATTTCACTGAGCTTCTGAGAAGTATTTTGGGCAAAAAGAAAAAAAAGAAAAAAAAAAAGGCCTCATTAATCACCTTCTGCATTTCAGAATTAAAAATACTCCTTGTGACTCCTTGTGATCAAATGCTGATCAGTTTGTTTCAGCTAGTGTCTACAGATGAGCACTCTGACTTACCTAAAAATTGCCTTGAGTAACAGTGCTGGAGAGAACTGCCAGCACAATGAGGGCTGCTACGTTTTCCTATGGCATTATTTTGAAACCCTCACACAGGGTTCTGTGGATTTTCTAGGCCACAGCTGAAGTTTTCCTTGCCCTGGTGAAGTCTTCCTCCTCGCTGTTGATTATGCAGAAAAACAATGGGGAAAGTAGGGCCCATATGGCAACAGTTACGATCTTCCCAAAGGAAAAGAGAACTGATGTGTTTCTGACAATGCTTGCCATTGCAAGTAGCAGAGCTGCCAACTTCATTCCTACATTCCTAACAACAAGAATTGTGTCAGTGGTTTTGGGGAAATGCAAGGCTAGGTTTCCTGGAAGCATCCTTCTTGCACAGAGCATTTCAGAATAGGATAGGTAGAAGAACTGTGTCAGGAAGTGTGCCGTGAAGTGTGCTATGGAGCACAATGCTAACTTGCTGGCTGGAAATACAGAAAGCCAAAGGCACTGCTCTGCTACAGCACTGCTCTGCTAGGTAACCCTGAGAGGAGAAACTACCACATTGTATGTAGGAGACAGTAAAATCAGACACATCAATGGACAATAAGGCAATGCAGGATTTTTCATAACGCTTCAGTACTGCTTGATGCTACTTACCATACAATCACCTCGTACTCACTTGGTTGTGCTGTTGTGGCCCACCCAAGGGTCTGCACTACCATGTTCACCCTTGATCCACAAAAACACACTTTTAATCTCATTTTAAGATAATAAAATTTAAATATTTTGGAGTAGAAATGCACTGAAAGCTTCAGTATTTCTAAATCCCAATCTATCAGGTAGATAAAAGATTCCATAAAAGATTCCAGTAGTACTGTTGAGTAAGATCGACAGAAACTTTGCAATGTAGCATGAAATATTTATCAGTGGTATAATATTATTTTTAAAAAAGGCTTTAGAGATTTAGCATTGGGATGCATTTGAAATTTATGGGATAAGTATGTTGGGACTCATGCTAGCATATTTAGGTGTCCAACAACAATTTCAACTTACATATATCATTGCTGTATTTTAATATAATTACAAGTGATAAAAACAATACAGTAGCAGTATTGCTAAAAGCAGCGATATAAAAAATATTTTTGTTTTATATCTGCTACTTTACATTCTTTGCTGGAGGCAGTTTTGCTGACTGCCTTAGTATTCAGTCAATTAGTATCTTTCACAGTTGATATGGCCCCTTTACACAGCAATGTGATAGCAAAAGAAAAAAAAAAGAAAATGGAAATGTGCACATTACGCTACTGAAAGGCTGATGGACTTAGGGAGAAAAGGAAGAATACATAAATGTTCTAAACAGATTTTTGATGATCAATTTTAACTCCTATACAGTTCTGACACATGTAAATAATAGATGAAGACCTGTGCTGAAGAGAGTCAGGGGTCATGTGCTTGATTTGCAGTCTTATCTAAAAATGAGTAGCAGCTGTCCCCTTCGCTTTGCTATCTTTACAAAACAACTAACAACTCCCCACTTCAGCTCACATGTTTCTTTCCTATCTGGCACCATACCTTCTGCTATGATTTCCAAACGTCCTCTTGACACATGCTTGTGCACGTACTGCTGCATCTGCTACTAATTAGGGAGGGATATTTAGCCTGGTCTGAGAACGAGGCTTTTCAGCAGGGAAAGGAAGACTGCAAGTTAAAAACACCTTCTCACTCCACTTCTATTAATTTGTATACACACTAAAACAGAGAGAAAAAAACCTCTGAGTCTTCTCCAAAATGAGAGCATATCTTTGCAAACATATTCAGTTCTCTTTCCAAGACTCTGGAAAGTGATTTCTTTTGCTTTCCTTTGATCCCTGAGTCAGATTGGCTTTCTTTCACATACCTGTGCATAACAGATATTTTCTACCAAGTTGTTAAAACTGTCTAGGCTTGCATAGACTGAAGAACAAATTCATGCTACCTAACACAGACAAACACTGTAGTAGGTCACCGTGGAACAAAAAAAGCAGACCAAGTTATCAACTTGCCAATAAATGTGCACAACAAATGAGAAAGCTTTATGCTGAATAAAAAAAAACCTTGCAAACATCGTGGAGCAAATGAGTAGGATATTTAATTATAATGCACTATGAACCACATAGAATAGTTGCTTATTTGCTAACTAAGCAGACTGTGATTTTTCAGTTTAATGATATGAGATACAGAAATTCAACTTTGTATGAAACAACACAATTTGGAAATGTAGGGAGAATTTATGAGGCTTTTCAAAAGCAGGGTTTCACCATAGGAAATGATTGCACATTCAAAGTCCCAAGATAACTTTCTCCTTGTTGCTGCAAAGGAACAGAAAACGGTAACATCTGACAACACCAAATTATTTTTCGAAAAAATGCAAATACATTCCTGTAGGTTTTGCCTCTCCTGATACACCAGCACTATGCTGTTTTTCTATTTCCAGGCATTTTTAAAGCTTCCATAAGTTTGTTTTCTTTGTGTTGGTATTCTTATCGTTTTCCTTTATATTTCAGGTCTCTGTTAAGCATTTTTAATCTACTCCAACCACACTCTACCGTCCAGTTTATTCTCAACTCCAACCTTAATACTAAAAATTATTTTATTTGCTCTCCCTATATTCATGTGCAGATAAAATTACTCAGGTGAACATGAATGTATAGTTTACATGTATGAACACACACTTGTTTCTGTTTCTATCTGGTGGCCAACGTTCATTTCTTCTTAATCTTCTTCTGTACACTAAAGTATGGGTGTGCAACCTTTGGGCCTCAGTGAGTGAAGAGGAATTGTATTGGGTTGATGTTTGGGTAGTTGCTGAGTGATGGGCATGTGTTTACAAGGCTGAGCTGTTTGGTGGGGAAGAGCCATGAGGATGTGGGGTAGGAGGCAGGGCTAATTACTAGCTGTCCTGGGCTGCATGCAGTCCACTGTCCGTGGGATGGACATGTCTGCACAAAAGTATCTGAAGTCTTATTCCAAAGAGTTTCACACAGTTCAAAACGAATCTAGAAGATAGTTATTTGAAGAACAATGTACGAAATTGTGCTGATTCACTGCAGGTCTGTCACCATTTGGAAAGAGGCTTCTTGAACATTTGGCAGCAAGACTAGGAAAATGATAGTTCCACATCTCTAAACCCATCAAGACTGTTTCCAACAATAAATCTTAAGGTCTCCCTGGAAGCTCTTACTAGTGTTCACAAAAGAAAACAAATCTGAAAAACATTATTTTAAACTGTAGTACTTCTGACAGCAAAAAATGGTCCCACTCATTAAGAAGGAAAGGCCATAACTGTGAGAACTCTAAGTCCTGTTCACATATGGAACAGTTTAACACATCCAGGATGAATGTCATAAATCAAAAATTAGTTATGACAGGCAGAGATCTAGCACTCATTAATATGACAGAAACAAACATCTCAAATTTCCATGACAATTCTGTACATAGATTCCAGTTGTGTTCATAAGATCCTATCAAGGCATAAAGAGCCTGATGGACACAGGCAATGATTTGTTTTCACAGAATCACAGAATCACAGAATCACCCGGGTTGGAAGGGACCTCAAGGATCACGTAGTTCCAACCCCCCTGCCTAGCAGGGCCACCAAACATACACATTCAGATCAGGTTGCCCAGGACCCCGTCCAACCTGGCCTTAAACACATCCAAGGACGGGGCATCCACAACCTCCCTGGGCAGCCCGTTCCAGGGCCTAACCACTCTCCTTGTATAGAACTTCCCCCTAACATCCAACCTAAATCTTCCCTCCTTCAACTTCGATCCATTTCCCCTAGTCCTGCTGTTGTCAGCCCTTTTGAAGAGTTTACTCCCCTCGTGGGTGTAGGTTCCCTTCAGGTATTGATAGGCTGCAATGAGGTCACCCCGCAGCCTTCTCTTCTCCAGGCTGAACAAGCCCAACTCCCTCAGCCTGTCCTCATAGGGGAGGTGCTCCAGCCCCCTGATCATCTTAGTTGCCCTCCTCTGGACCCTTTCCAAAATCTCAATGTCTTTCTTGTACTGAGGGCTCCACACCTGGACACAGTACTCCAGATGGGGCCTCACAAGAGCCGAGTAGAGAGGGACGATCACCTCCCTGTCCCTGCTGACCACCCCTCTCCTGATGGAGCCCAGGATCCCATTTGCCTTTCGAGCTGCCAGAGCGCACTGCTGGCTCATGTTCAGGGTGGCATTTATCTACTTTTTAGAGAGTCATCTTAACAAAGATCCTGAATAGCTGTTTGAAATACAAACAAGGTTGTCCAGCTTGCAGAAGCTTACATATCTGCTGCTGTGTACCAGATAAAAAGGTCAGATCACATTCAGCCTGCTGAGAAACTTAACAACACCTACATGTGAACCATATTTGCTTATTTATGGAGCCAATTTAACTCAAAGCATAAATACATTTTAGAAGCATAGGAAAGGATTTCTATTGAATTCTATGGATGACAGTGGTACGTATAGAGCTCACACACACAACTTTGGATCTTTACCAACTGTAAGCATTGTCTGCCTTGTTGTCATGTTGTTTTATGATAGATGTATCTAGTTGTTATAAATCTTATTTATTTCCACAAAAGAAAAACCTAAAATGCATTTTGCTAGCACCCATTTTGCATGCATATTCACACAAAAGGATTGGCCTCTTTCATTCATTCTCTTCCAGAAAATTTCATACTCAGTTCACTTTTTAAAATTTTTCTTGTATTCCCATATCTATATCTTTTGCAATTCCAGGTTTTGCTCAGTGGCCAGTTAATGCCATGGATCTGGCAGAAATGGCATCCTTCAGCACAGCCCCCCTTAATCAATAAACAATTCTGGCAAATTTCCCCCAAAAGGGCTTTACTAAATCCAGGAAGAGCCTTTAATTTCAAGTGTTGCTGGGTACAAAGGGTTCTCAGCTCCTCATAGAAGAAATAAGGGCCTAACAGCCATATTTAATCTTCTGAAATCTGAATGTTTTGACAGAGATTAATAAATTATTTTAATAGGGTTATAAACTGCAATACAGAACACTTCTAAAACTTTGCTCCCAGCAGTATTTAAATACTAATGGAATAAGAATCAGTAAACTCTGCATGTTTTTCATTCAGAAATTGGACATGCTGTTCCCACTTTTGAATTTAATAAGAATTAGGTGATGTAATTTTAATTAACCCTTACCAAAAGAGTATTGCAACATGTGTGGACCTATCTACATACAACTCCCTCTTTGGAGGGAAAAAAATGTGGGTGTCTGCATATGTACCTTTCACTACCCACAACCTCCTCCTAACTGGCATCACAAAATCATGAAATAATTTAAACTGGAAGCCTTTCTGGCAGTTTAGATAACTTCAAAGCAAGTTCAGCTTCAAAGCAAGGCCAGCTGTAAAGGCCAATGACAAAGGTAGTACAGGCTGCCAAGGCCCTTGTTCAGTCCATGGTGATAGACTCTAAAGACAGAGATTCTGCAGCATCTCTAGCAAAACCTACCCCAGTGAAAAGGGAAAATCTTCTCCTTACGTCCTAGTGGATGATTGTTTTGGCAGCTTGTGATAACTTACTTTGCCCTTTTATATGTACCTCCAAGAAGGAACTGGCTCCATTTGACACACAACCACCCTTGCTGTTAATACATTAATATGTAGGAAACTGAAATCACACTCCCCTTCTTCAGGTTAAACAAGCTCCATTTCTTCAGCTTCTTGCATGCCCAGTGCTGCAATCCTGCATCCATTGGATTGTGGTGCGTCAGCAGTTTTCTGCAGCAAAGTCCCACACAGTACACAAGATACCACTGCTGAACAGACAGAAATAATCTCACCCCTTGACCTGCTTGCTATGTTCTCTAAACATGGTCCACCATGTGCTTAAGCCTTAATCTCATCCACCGTCATCCAGCTTTCTTCTCCACTTCCATGCAGCATTGAACAGTTTTTCAAAAGAGACCTCTGTGAAGGGAATATGTGATGGAGCACAGTTTTGCAAACTCCGTGATGTTATGGGATGTACCATAACGCTGCTTCTTTTGCATGCTGCTGTATAAACACATCTCTCAGTTTCAGAAAAGCTGAAGTATTCTTGCAAATTATAAATGGTAGGTAAGTGAAACTGCCAAGATGTTACTCGACAGGAATTTTTGATCTCCGCAAACTCAGAGCTCATAAAATCTGAATAGTCATACAGGCTCTCCCTAAAAAGAAAATCTCTGTACTTCATGCTTTCAGAGAGATGAATAGCGCCTGAAGTTAAAAAAAACAAAACAACAACAAAATAACAGATATTTTCATCCACTCCTTCCTCAAAGATCAGTACTGACTTGAATACTAACATACACAGGAGTTTATTAATATTCCATTCTAGTAATCGATAAATCAAGTTTGTGTTTTGTATCACTGAATCATAATCTATCAGAACAGCTCAGTATTTAATAAGTATCACCTTTGTTCCTACTGTAAGAAAATGTGAAAACCAGTAAAATAAGAAACCTGTCCATTATTACGATTTAAGCAACTAGCTGCAAAATTTTGCTAAATGAAAAAAAAATGGGAAAATAAATCAAACATCTGAAAGAGTATAAAACAAAGACTGAAAATTGATTTTAGTGACTGAATTTTTTCCACACAATTCAAAAAGGCAGACAAAGAACACAGATTCCACAAGTGAAAGCAGATTTCACAAACTTCACTATGTCCTTATTATTTTTGTGGTCAAACTATCCAGCTGCTGATTTTTGTGAGGAAAGTAAAAAAAATAAAAATAAAAAATCCCCAAACCCTCCAATTCTCTAACCACCCAAAATAACTAAAAATGAACAATACTAACAACATTAACAACATTAGATAACTATTGCTAAAATGTTTTAGGTCTGAAATCTTTTCCCTCAGAACAGTTATTTTCATTTCTCCAGCTACATCAGACAGCAGAGGTTGTTGCCAAGAGCATGTATTCTCGGACATAGCTGTGGGTCCTGGGGAAGGTTAAATCTCCTCAGCTGAAGGAATCTGACTGCAGAAGGCACTTCCAGGAGACTGCAAGTGCTGCCCATCCTTGTCCTGAAATTTTTTTTTTTTTTTTCTTTTTTTTTTTCTCCCCCTTTTTAAGAACTGTAATTGGAATGACATTTCATACCAAAAGCAGAAAAGAAGCCAAGAACTCCCTGAACCTGACTAGTGACTTTATTATTTCCAACAGTTTCTGAGGATGTAGCACAACTACTAGGAAGAAGAGGAGATACCGGTGCTGCAACTGCCTGGATTCTGCACTGTTTCCAATCCACCTGCTCAGTAACACAACATTGCCTCAGACATAGTGTCTTTGAACTCTTCTGTAAACTCACAGAAAAAGGAAACCTCTGTGAAAAACCAAATGGACTTGAGACTCTTACTCTTGTACCACCTTTATCATAGAATGACAGAGTGGTTTCAGTAGGAAAGAATCTTAAGGACCATGTGGATCAACCAGGCTGCCCTGGGCTGCATCCAGCCTGGCCTTGAGCACCTCGAAGGATGTGGCACCCATAGCTTCTTTGGGCAGCCTGATGCACTTTAAATATTGGCTGTGTAGTGTTTATCTCAATAATTGTATTTTCAGCATTCTTACTCCAAAAGCAATATCAGATGCAATAATTAGCATTAGAAGTAGAAATCTAAGTAGATTAGACCCAACCAACATTAATTCTGTTACTATACACACAGTGGAAAACCATGAAATCAGCTGTACCTGCAGGCTTTTTCCCTCTGTGTTTAGCTCTCCTGCCACCTGTCCTTCAACACTAGATGATACCTGCATCCACCATCCCACTGCCATCTGCATGAAAGGACCTTAAAGCTTGTTCCAACCCCCTGCTGCAGTCAGAGCGGCCATCCACCAGATCAGGCTGCCCTGGGCCCCACTCAATCAAACCTAATCTCCCCTTTTTTTAGTTTAAAACCATTCATCTTTGTCCTGTTACTACAAGACCATGTAAAAAGTTGGCCTCCCTCCTGTTTATAAGCTCCCTTCAAGTTCTGGAAGACTGTAATGAGGTCTCCCTGGCGCCTTCTCTTCTCTAGAGTGAACAAGCCCACTTATTCATAGGAGGTGAGAATCTGAATCCTGTTTAGTGAAACGGCTGTGATCAAACCCTGTTCTAGAAGCATGTTAGGACTGCGGAAAGTTGAAGATGTCCTTTAATTTCCCACAGCATTTCATTTTTAAAGACAAAATGAAAAACAAAGGATTTCTTTTCACAGTCTTCAACAATCAACATTTCGAGAACATCAACAATAATTTAAAATAAAAATTGAAATATCCAGATGGAAAAAAACTAGACCATTCCTGTAAGAAACCTTCCACAGCACAAAAATGAAATCCCCAGTATATATTTCTGCCTCTTCTCAAGAGATTTCATTTGGTCTATTTTACTGTGTTTTATGAACAGCAAACTATTTTAATCATCTAAATTGTGACATGATTCACATTGATGATAAAAGCCACATTTGAACTTTGAACACCATCTCCTTTTGTTTTTAATGGTTTAGAACTGTCCTAATATATTTACACAGGTTAAGCATCCTAAAAGGTTGGAACACAGGAAACCTTTGGGCTAAGCACAGCATGAGGAAAGTTCAGAGTAACGGTTAAAAAAAAATGACAACAAAACAGAATAAAGAAATTTGAAACAAGTTTTGCAACCTTTTTAAATAGAAGAATTTTTTGTGGAAAACACAAATAAGTTTCTCTGAGTTATTTAGATAGACTTTTTATTACAGATTTTCTTCACGTCAAATTTGGCAAAGAGATTTAATATGACACCTAGAATATCTTCACATGTACCACACCGTATGTTTTGAAGTGCAAGCATTCTCCTGTCTTCTTCAGTAAGGTATTTTACAAAGTGAAAGAAAAATGCAGTCAATTAGAGACTCCCATTGTGCCCATGGCTCTACAATTACAACTCTAAAATGACAAATATTAGGATACTCACATATAATTTCATGGAATTTAAGCCACAATCTCTACTAAGAGATCCATGAAAAGAAAAATGTTTTAGACAGCCCATATAGAACTTAGAAGATATTAAGTTAACGTCAAAAATACAAATAAGCAGACAAACTGTTTTTTTTTCTTCTGAGGGATGAAACACATCAAAATATTCTTTTAAATTTGATATATTGATGTGACATTTAGAAAGATAATCTCTAAGATCATTAACATCTTTGTAGCTTGAACTATCTTCCACCTGCATTTGGGCAATTTGGTGTAGCTAATTCTTAATTTTCTTTAAGAGCAAAAGAGTAAAACTTTTATAAAACAGTTCTTATTCTCACATGCTTTTAGTAATATCCTTTATCCATTAGTAAATTACTCAGACCAGGAAAGCCAGGTAGTGCACATTAGTCAGATTCTTGAGATACTTAATTTGCTGTTTTCACTTTCAACATTAGTGGTTAATTTCATAACAACTGATAAAAGACTTCAGTTTGACATGAGAACTCTGTGTTTAAGTTGTAATTTAAGGAAATACAAGAGAACAAGCAGCAAAACAATTAGAGGAATGTCATTTCTCCAATTCCCATTAATACTCCATCTGTCTATAGCCATCTTATCCTCAAAATTCTAAGGCTAAATCAGTGCATCCATCATAATCTAATTAGATCAATAACATGTACAATCTTCATCATTTCATCAGATTAGAAAAGTTCCAAAAACAAAAAAAGAGAGGAATCAAGCTGACAGATGACAAAAGGCTTCACAGTTAAAAGATCAGTAAGATCCATCCATGCTTACGTGACACAAGGAGTTCAGCCCTTCTTTTAGGATAAGCCATGCCGGTGCTAAAGGTGCTCACACACAACACAGAGATGTCAGACAAGAACAAGTGTTTGCTTGCTGTCCTAAACAGTGCTATAATTGACATTTATATTAATCTAGTCAGTATTTTTTACATGTAAGAATTTGGCAGATTAGGCTGTTTTGAAGACAAGGAGGAAGCCAAGTATTGTACTCTACTGCCGGTGCTTCTCTTGTCTGAGAAAACAGTGCCAAATTCACAGTCTAAAGCAAATGTGCAGCTCAGCCAGTGACAGTGCAGCTTTTCCCATAACATTTCATCAATACATTTTAACCTGCGTCACAGAGATTTTCCCTAAAAGGTCTGTAGTGAAGTTACACTTACAAAGGCCTTTGTCTGCTCTGCTGACAAACAGAAACAATTACGCCTCTTGACCCTAACGATTTTTTGATGCAGCTTGTTAGCAAGCAGCCTGACTTCAACAGCACATCTAAAAGCTATGAAAAAGCAGGTAGCTTGAAAAAGGTCAAACGTAACACATTAAAGATTTAATATAAACACCTGCTTGTACAAGCATCTTCCTCAGGCAGCTGCTGGTTAGTAGATACCACATGCAGCAGCATCTCTTCCTCATATCCCAGCAGAGACTCCGTGGTCACTGCCTGCCACCGTGGTGCCTGTGTCACTTACAACTTCTCCACACTTTACTCATCAGAGTGGAGATATTCTGAATTTGGTGTTCATCTCATGAAAAAAGTGTTTTAGAAAACTTCAGGCAGGATAATTCAACCTTTTCAGTGTAAAAGTGAAAGGGAAAAATAGGTTCATTATTTGAAACAAAATGCTGTCTTCTTTGAAAAGCTCCGTTTCCGTTTTTATTTTTGGATCACATTATTCAGCAGGGGAAAGGCTGGAGGGTCACAGTGTGTAACAGCTGGAGTTTGAAAAGGGAAAATTTCACAACTGGTTGTGTCTATGCTCTGAATACATCAATGAATAGAAGAAACATCAAGTGGCACTTGGAATCTCTGCAGCCCCACAGACAAAGTGTTCCAGGTGTTGCTGATGTTGTCAAAATCTTTAAAATTAAATAAAAGTTTTTTATTTCAACTTCAGCACATTGGGCAAGAAATATATATATATGCTGTGTACAGAAAGATTGAAGAACATGTATGAACATAAGCTCTATTCAGAAATAAACGCGTGGGTGGGCACTTCATAGTTTCCCATGATAACAATTAGTTATGGACTCATGATAGTACATATCCTTGCTTTTAGGAAGAACAGTAGTGTTTCTCCAAGTACACAGATTTATGCAGAAATCAAGAATGTGCTGGGGGTAATGTCAGTGCTTTCTCAGCTAGCTAGTGCTGTCCTCTATCTGCTGATAAACACACATGCCTTCTCTTGCCTTGAACAAGGAGGCAGCCTGCCTGCTTCAACACTGCTGTCAGAATACATACATTTTTCTATCATTTTCCTCTGCACAATAAATGCAATGCTGTTGATAGGCAATACTGCACAACTTCAGCAGTTCCATCACCATAATATCTGATCAATTTGAACCAATTAAGGAATTTATTCTCAAAGTGCCTTCTCAGTATATAGACGGGCAACTGATGTTAACTAGGATATATGTATTAACTGACATATCAAGATTCTCTTATCAACAAAAGAATTTCTGTGGTGCAGATAGATGTTGAAAGCTTGCTTCAGACCAATGCCTCTCTTACAGAACTATTACTCTTCCTAGAGTTTCAGGGATTTTGTCTGTTAT
This sequence comes from Centrocercus urophasianus, assembly GCF_019232065.1. Lineage (NCBI taxonomy): Eukaryota > Metazoa > Chordata > Aves > Galliformes > Phasianidae > Centrocercus > Centrocercus urophasianus. Next base: position 13,462,114 of record NW_024884811.1, read on the forward strand.
TGGACAAATAAGTGTATCTTACTAAAAAGTTAAGTGTATCTTACGAAGCTCCTCCTTCTCTGCAAATGTGCTCCCGGTTCATCTGAAGGGCTCAGGTTTTTGTGGCTTGTCTTTCTACTGACATTGATAGCAGGTATGTCTGATAGAGACAACTCTGGTAATTGAAGCACATTTCCTCCAGAAAACAGCAACAAAAAATGCATAATTCCAAAAGAGCCACCCAACTAATAAAACAACAACAAAACAATAAATAGGCTTAATTAATAAAACAAATTTCACTCGCACTTTAGCACTGAAGTAAATGCCATTTGAGTGAAATACAGCTTCGGCATCCTGCACAGTGATCTGCAAGGATTTGATTAGGCCAGCCCTGTTCCTCCAACTGACACATATGTGCTGCAGACATCCCAAAAAATGGAGTTATATATTTTAATACTTATCTATGCTCTAAGCTTTGTCCTGATTTAAAAGAAGGAGAATTTCTTCATGTGCATTTTTCCAAAATTGTCATATTTCTACCATACCGTAATCAAAATTTATGCTAACACAGAGGAAATGCTGTGTGATTTCCCCACCCTTTTAAGAAGCCAGTGCAAGTTAACTCTAGTAAAAGATAAATATCTGCAGCTCTTACAAATGTTATCTGTTTGATGATTATAGTGGCTTTCCATAAATGCAATTGACTACACAACGGGATTTCTTTTTGCAACTAGAACAACAGAAGAGCCTATCTCTGCTTAAATCTACAAGCAATATCCATGTGAGCCATTCTTTTTTTTTTTTTTTTTCTTTTATTAAAGGAGGTTAAGAACCACATCCTAAGTCTAATACTATGTTTTTTAAAGGGATAGCTATGACTAGGAAAAAACACTTTCTCGAAAGTGATTATCTACACAAGGCATCATTGGATTACTGTAGATCTTAATTATATTTCACACATCTTTGCAAGTTGCTGAGATATACAACCCAGGGAAGGGAAAACTTTTGCCATGGTCCTAATTTGTGTTTCTTAAGGAATTTCAAAGGAACATAATGGAATTAAGTAGCAAGACATTAACAGTGGGTATCTGTCCAAGCAAAAACAAAACAAAAAACAAAAAGCAAACAAACAACAACAACAACAAAAAAAACAGAGCCTAAAGAAAAACTGAACTTTCAACTAAACAAATGGAAAGAAAAAAACATGTTTAATTTCAACAGTAACAAGATCTCATAACTGAAAAACAGAGTTTAACAATAACTTACAATCAAGCCTTCTGTTACAAAGTTGAAAAACACAGAGCAAACAGTAACACTGAAAGATATAATCCCTACACAGTTTTTCCTGTAACTGGAACTGCTCTTTAAGTTTACCGTCAAGATAAAATGATGCAGCCGGCTGTAAAGCCTGCTGTTCTGTTAGCATAAGATAATAAGTCAGGTTCAGGCTTCTGTAAGGAAGATACAGTTATTTCGAGGCGGTCAGCGTTTTTGGAAAGAATCCCTCACCTCCTGCAGAACACTAACTGGAAGCTGTCAAGCACTTATCTCAACAAAACATTCACAAAATTGCACCATGGGTAAATATGACCAGTGGGCCAAATTCTGTAAAGCGTGCTCCTGATGGTAAAAAAAACATACACTTCTTGACTGGTGGAGCAAACAAAAAGCAACTCAGAGAAAAACCTGCCTCAAACAACTAGCAGTATACACGGACTGGCAACATTATATAGAAAAAGAGCAGCTAGATATTTGGGGTAAGCACATTAAATATCAAACCAGTTTGATATTTGCTATCTGTCTTAATGTGAAGTCTCATTCTGTAACATTCTGCAATATTACTGAAGTATTTCTGTAGAAATATATATAACTCTACTTAATTAATTATCTTTCGCAGGAACGGGAGGATGAACAGTTCCAGCCGTGAGAGCCAAAGAATCCCCCAGGACCCACATAATCACAGCATATCCCAAGTTGGAAGGGACTCACAAGGATTACCAAGCCCAATGTCTGACTCTACACAGGACCACCCCAAAATCAAATCCAAGTCTGAGAATGCTGTCCAAACATTTACTGAATTCCATCAGCTCAAGGCTGTGATCAATGTCCTGGGCAGCCTGTTCCACACTCACTACTCTCTGATGAAGAACTTTTGCCCACCCCCCCTCCCACACTCCCCCGCACAGCTCCATGCCGTTCCCTCGCGCCCTGCCGTTGTGTCAGAGAGCAGAGCTCAGTGCTGCCCTCCGCTCCCTGTGAGGAGTTGCAGCCGCCATCAGGCCTCCTCTCAGCTCTTCTGCTCTGGGCCCAACTAACTCAGGGACCTCAGCTGCTCATGTCTTCCCCTCTAGGCACTCCACCATCTTTGCAGCCCTCCTTTGGACACACTCTACTAGCTGTATGTCCATGTTGATTGGCCCTTCTGGCTGCTAGGGGACACTTCTGATTTGAGTTTACATTGATGTCAGCCATAATCCCAAAATCACTTTCCACAGGGCTGCTCTCCATCCTCTCATCCTCTGCTCTACACACATATCCAGGCTTGCCACATCTCGAGAGCAGGATCCGGCACTTGATTTTGTTGAACTTCATATAGTTTGTAATTGTCCAGCCCCCCAATTTGTCAGGATCTCTCTGCAAGGCCTCTCTAATCTCAAAAGACTCAACAGCTACCTCTAATTTAATCCTATCTACAAACTTCATTATTATACCTCCAAGTCTAATATTTAGATAATTTATGAAAACAGTGAAGAGAACTGGCCCTAAAATGGAGCCTTCAGAACCCCCTCTAGTGGCTGGATGCAGCCCCATTTACCAACTCCTTGAGCATGGACCCATCAGTCAAGTGTTCACCCACCACATTATGTTTTCGTCTACCTGCTTGCTGGACATTTTGCCCAGAAGGATAATGTGGCATTAAAAGCTTTGCTGAAATCCAAAAAAATTACATCAACAGGCTTTCCTTAGTCAACTATATGAGTAAGCCATATCATAAAAGCAGATTAAGTTTATTAAACAGGACTTTCCTCTTGTGAACCTGAGTTGGCTATGAACAATGACTGCATTTTCAAGTATTTTTCAATACGAACTGCAAAGTCTGCTTTTCTATCTCTGCAAAGTGTAAAATAATCCACCCAAGACATCAATTTAATTTTGCAAGGCCCTAGATGTGTGCCATGAGTAACACAGGATAGTCGGTGCTTTTCTGATTAAAGTCTACAGCATCATACTGTGCAAATGCTATGGATTCAGAAAGAAAAGATAGTAAGATATTGACCTTGCATTGATTTCATCACTTGAGGATTTTATCAGATATAAGCATTTTTTCTGTGAAGTGGCTTAATAGATCTTCACAGCAAGAAGTGCTGAGCTTTGGAGCCAAGTGGAGGCAGCCTTGGGTAAGAGGGTTATTTTTGCCTAAAACAGATGAGGCATTTACACTCAAAGATAATTACACTAGTTAGCAAGAACAACCACCCACTACAAGCCCACTGAAGAATAAAACAGAGAATGAAACAGTCTGCTAGAAAATAATTTATGTTGTCTATATATATACCAGCCTATTATTTTTTCACTCTTCACCAGTGTCATATACTTTCCTTGTAATACATTAATCATATTTCCTTTACCTCATGAAATAAATTGATTGAAGTGGCGCAGAACAGTCAGATCAGTGACTTCCACCTCCAAACACCTTATCAAATCAATCCCAAAATATCAACACGTAGCCTATGACAGGTAGCTCTTGTTATATTCTGCCGGCAACCATTTTTGTTGCAGAAATCCTTGAAAATGGACGCTAAGAATGTGAAAAAAAAACCATTTATTTTCCTTGCCAAGCTCTGAACCACTAATAATTTCCATTCCCTTAATAACCACTTCTATATTCCAGAAAAACACTTCACTGCAAGCAAAGATCAACCCAGGATATATACAAGTAGATTAAAACATATGGTTTGAATTAAATCCTCTACAATAGCAACTGTAGTTGTCATAAGTGTTTTTATTGAAATAATTATGAGTATTAACTATTTGATCATTACCAGCAAATAATGGAGTGTTAGCATTTACAATTATTACCCACATTCACTTCCCTATGTTTGCAATTTCCTATTCAAAATCAAATCATTACTTTAGACTTGGTCTTGTGCTTCAGTTCTTTAGAGGAAAAAAAAAAAAAAATCGAAGAGTTCAATGACATTTTACTTTGTAAGTGTTGTTTAAAATTCATAATTTAGTAAATGTCAACATAGTTTTTTCTGTCTTATTGTAGGCACAGGTGGCAAGCAGTAAGTGCCTTTTAAAAGAAACATGATACACACAGGGTTTGCCAGCCAGGCATGTTATTGTTGTGGTTATTTTGTCCTTACAAAGAAATAAACGGCATATATGGATTCAAATATAAACTCTTGATCCAAGTGAGTTCACACTTGCTTGTAAATTTCCTGCCTTGTCTCCAAAGCCAAGACTGCACATTGCTAGGGGAATAATAAACAAACAAAATCCCAAACCAAAGAAAGAATATATTTATTCCCTTTCAGTGTGTTTCCCTGAATATCTTCTGGGTATGAATTAGGGAAAGCCCACAAAGGACACACTTTCCAGGCTTGGTGGATCTTTTTGCCTTTCCCCTACCCAACTGCACTCCATCGTCACAGCAGTGCAGCACTGGAGAGTCTGCATGGAGATGAGAAGGAATCCAGGAGTCCCTGGATGCCTGCTGCATGCTCACATTCTTCTCTTTCACTCTCTTGACACCATTCAGGATTGCACGGATTTCCGTCATGTCCGAACATGGAGCTTTTCAAGCAGAAAAGCTCTTCTCTATTTATTTTTTTTTTATGGATTGTATAAGGGAAATATCTTTAGACGTTTCTCCTGTGGGAACTGATCATTTACCAATTTACATATACTTTCAATTTTATTTCACTTCCCTTGCTTAGAAGTTGTTTCCTTGAGCCTTTTTTAAAAATCAGTGCCAATCAGTTCTGCCACATGCTGCTTCTTTAGTGCCAAGGCTGGTGTAAAAGATAAATTCCCAGTCATTACTTCCTATTGCATTCTTTGAAACTCCAAGGTAAATCTCCTTGACCAACTTACTAAGACTGAAATACAGGAGTGAACAGAAACAACATGTGGCTCTTCCTATGACACAGCAATATTGTAAGCGTATCTTACAACAGTACTGTGTCCCTTCCGTGGAATTACTTTGTAAAACATTTTTCATATTTTTTTAAAACACATCTTGTGCATCAGGAAAAAGAAAAAGATTATCACTGCATAAGCAAGGATTCAAAATCCCCAGCAGGGTGACAGTTTTCTCAAGCTCTGCCGCAAATTAATCACTGCTGTTATCGTTTTACAGATGAAGTACGTTTCTGTAATGAGCAGGGAGAAAGTAAAGCAGAAACACTGTCCTGGTAAACGTCAAAACTTCCTCCAGATTCAGAATCTAAAGCGCCTCTGCCTATAGTCTGTGCTTCTACCACGTGTAGCATCATTCTTAGGCTACTCTTATATAGTTAATTCTTAGCATTTCTCCAGTAACAGTGAAAGGAAATAACCTAGACCAGAATTTTTGTGGAACTTTACCAAAAGCCTTGCTGTGGAGGCCCACTCAGTGGTTAAGCTCCCAAGCATTATCCCTTTGCAATGATGTGCAAAATAGTGCTGAGGTGTCAAACAACACTTCCTCATGTACAGTGGTACAAAGCAGACCTATTCTGTGACCATTCTCCAATTTCCAGTCATGCTTTTATTCTGTCTCAGATCCTACTTTTGAGGACCATAGCATGGAAATAAAAGGTGCAACACTGCAGACAGTCTCTTGGTTCTATAAGTCCCTTGAATATTAAATTTGGCAGTGCAAATTACTGCACAATGATAACTGTACCACTGGATGAATTCCTGAAAAAAGTATTTACTGTTTGTTTTCCATAGTCATTTCATAATACAACTACGAATGTGCAGAAACAGTTTATTTTTTGAGTTGCAGTTGGTAATACTCAAATCATTTGCTCTTCACTTACCTCTGTACAAAATGATTCATTATAGCTCATGTGATATGCTTTTTTAATGTTAGTGTTTATTTGCTTGAGCTACTTTTCTTGATGCAATGCCAGTTTATTAACTGAGGTTCATTTGGTTAGTGCATTACAAACAGCTCATATAATTCATACAAAAAATACAATTGCATTTGTAATAACAAAATGAAAGTTCAAGCAAAAGCTAATTAAGAATTTTCTCAATTATTATCTTCCTAGCTATAACAAATTGTTGTCTTGCTGTCTCCATTATCTGAACTTCCTCCTTAAATACATGAACTCAAATGCATATTATGGACAAAAGTTGCTTCAAACCAGCCTCATTGATTCTCCAGAACTAAGTCACAAGTGATCACTCTGAGCAAGCAGCATTTGGTGCAGCTCATCTCTGGTAAAAGAAGAGTCATGGTTCACAGAGAACCAGACTGTGCACTGGTGGCTTGGATGCTTGGAAAAGAGAAGACATACATTGATATTGCAAGTCCTGCAGCTGATATATAGAATGACTGAATTTTCCTTCTCGCTACACCTGCTACTAACTACAGATGTGTTGTTAATTTTTGCTAATGACCCCACAAAAAACATCAGAGGACAAGAAATTGATGATTTTGTGTTTTAAGGAGAAGAAAATACAAGGGCAGCTAAGAAGCAATGAAGAAAATCTACACAAGAGCAGAAATGCTATAGATATCTGAGATGACTAGTCAGGAAAATTGGCATGTACGTTATTCTGCAGGGTGTCTGAAGCTGACTGATCACAAAGTGGTCTTTTGGCATACTTGTGAGTGAAGATAACCAAGAGCTCAAAACTCTTCACTAAATGCTGGAGTCACAGATGTGGTTTAGAGGAAAGGACAAAAAGCACAAGCATTTTGAAATGTATATCAGCATTTCAATTCCTGGATATGCTCAATTACAAACCTAAATATGGAATTTGCTGGGCATAATTTAAGGCTAACTGAAAATTTCAGGACTATATTTTTCTTTTCTGTGTTCTCTTACAAAAGATAGTCCTGTCTACAATTCATTTCCAGAATGTACTTTCCACACTTACAAATCCCAAATCCCTTCTTCTTAATCATATATGCTATCCACACAGAAGAAAGATAAGATGAAATCCTTTCTTCTCCATGCGAGAGTTTAGATATTGTCACATTGGCCCAGACAAAATACCTATCTGTTATACGAACTGACTAAGAAGTAAGAGCAGTGAAAGCAACTCAGAAACACACAGTTTCAAGGCCTTCCCTCACAATTTTCAGACAGTTATCAAAGCCATGCCTAATCGCAGAGGAAAGTGATGATGGAAATACTACTTGGTTCTCTGTCAAAATGAGCGGTTTTTTTCCAGCAGGAATGGCTTAGCAGTATCAGAGCGGTATAACTTACATTTTCCTGTGCCAAGCTTCCTGATCTTCTAGAATGGCTTCCTCATCTCAGCTGCTAGAACGGCTTCTGTGGCAATTTCTACTACATAATGGAGTATTTTTCTTGCTCAGAAATACTTCTGAAAATAAGGCAAATATTCTAAATACTTTGCCTGTTTAAAATGTTTTAAAACTTGTTATTTTTAAATATGAATTCTCAACAATTCTCCTGCTGTTCCTGTAGAAGAGGATTCACCAAGCTGACAGCAATGTTGAACTTTTTTTAACTGCCAACTCTGCTCTGACTTGTATTCCATAATTATTACTTATATAATTGAGGCTCTGGCAAAAATTCATCAGTTAGAAGAACTAAGGAAGAGAAAACAAACACAATGACTACCAACTATGTTATGCTACTATTATTCACATAGAAGAAGTAAGGGAGTCTGCAGCTTAAGGTAGAGATTCTGCCTTTTCTCATTATCCTCTCCCACTCCAAACAAGATTAGAATAGTACACATGGAAATATATAACTTTTCCTCATCACAAAAAAAAAAAAAAAAAAAAATCATTTAAAAAATAAATGTTCACGAGCAATGGCTTGTCACTGCATTGTCCGCAATGTGAGTTTGCCTGAATCACAAAATGTGTTCAGCCAAAACCCTACAGAGTCACTGATACTTACTGAGAATTTCAAACCAGATAACGAAGTTCTTGCTATCTCCCAGCTCCAGGAAATGGAAAGTTCCCTTTCTCAGCCAAGAACATGCTTCAATTCAACTGCACCTTACTGCTCAGATTAAGAATTCCGCTGTGCATCACAAAAGTAAAATCAATGCCTATAGACAACTACAGTCTTCTACTTAACTTCATGGTGACATTAAGAAGACATTAGTTATCTTTTCAATCCATTAAGAAGACTCTTTACATTGGCTGTCAGTAGAAGACCTATAGCATATGGCTGAGCAGCTACACAATTTCACAATAGAATGTATGCAGAATTATATAGGCCCATATAGACAAGGCACTGGATTCATTGATCCTTGCAGATCCTTTCCAATTAGGAATATTCTAAGGCAGACATGAGCGTGAGACTGTTCAAAATGCAGGCACCCAGACACCTATATATATATTTCTATTTATTCAAGTTAGGCCAGAATCCAGTAGCCTAGTCATCTGTAACGGTCTCAGACTGCCTGCTTTCCAGCATCTGCTGGAAAAGCACATGTAAGTTTTATAAGTTGTCTGCAAATCTCATGCAGGTATTCTAGATACCTAGAGGTTTTCCATATGATTCATATATGTATGATTGTCATCCTTAGGTATCCAACCTCCCATAGAATCAGTGCAGAGAGAATCAATACTGTCCCTAGAAAAAAGAACAGCTGATGGAATTTATTTGGTTGCCTTAAAACATTAAGTTCAGGGGTATTTGAGATGCCTGGCTTTAAGCTTTTTATAGAGCTCAGTAAGTTTCTGGTTATTCCAGGACAATACAGATGTCCTACAGGTCTGGTGTTGTCTCTGTGGTTCCCATACAGATGTCTGAGGTGTCCAGGAGTGTCTTTAATGACAACAAAGCCTATGCATAGCCTGTGGATTAAATTCCTAGTTCTATAATTGGTAGGTGTGACACCTAGAGCACACCTAAACTTAGTTCAATTTGGACATGGAATACATACAAAGCACTCAAGCAAGTAAGAGGGCAGACAATAGCATATCAGAAAGACATTTTCAGGGAAGTAAAGTCTGGATTTCAGTGTCTCAGAAGGGTACTTCTGAAAAAAAAAAAAAAAAAAAAAAGTAAAATATAGAATTTTAGCATAAAAGTTTAATGCACTAAATTAAAAAAAAAAAAAAAAAAAAAAGTGATGCAAAACATTAAACTCATTTCTGAAGTCAATCTAGATAAAAGGCACAGTAAATTCAGGCTCACAGCTCCTAAAATCATTGTTGAACAAAAACAGTTTACTCAAAAATATTTTCACAGTTCTATCAGAAAAAATAAACATTTCATTAAACCTCCAGAGAATGAATTAGCATAGCTGCAATAGTATAGAATAAACTTTAATTTAGTATAAAGAAATGATAAGAGGCATTTCCTACTTCTTTCACTGGGAAGAAATTAGTTTTGGAACTATGAGCTTATGCATTGTTTTATTAACTGGGACTAATTCCAGGTTTGTCCTCTCCGTCCTTACGTGACCTGCACCGACCAGTTGTAGACAAGGAACAAGCAGACTTATTTTACTTCCTCAACATTTGTAACCTCTGCCTGTGGCAATTTGGCCCCTTTGGATGTCAGCTGCCGCACTGAGCCAAAACACTTAAGTGTATGCTTAGATACATATTTGAAACACCATAGTTACATTAATCTCAAAGACAAATAGCTGGTGCCTACTTGAATACAAACTTGTAGTTTTCCTTGAAGCAGGACTACTATTGCACAAAGGTCAGCAAAACATCCATGAACCTCTCCTGTCTCTTGTTCACATGCCTTGTTACCTAAAAACAAAGCTCTACAATTTTCAAAAGCACATAATCCCACACCTTCAAAACAACCTAAATTCTCAGGAATTGCAGTTCTACTGACTTTACAAACGTTTTCAGGGATATGAAAATGGGCCTTTTGCTTTAATTACAACATTGAAAATTACTTTCCCGCTATTGTGACCTTAATACTTTCTCTCTGCCTGTACTGTGCTATTACTGTTGCAGGCATCTCCAGAACATGGGCTGTGTGTGGCTCAGTGTCCAGCTGGCAGGAGGCTGCAAGTCCCCAAACTGCACAACTCTGGCCCACACTTGAAGCTCTGGTGTAGCAGACATATTTGGCCACATTTAGCATCTCCATCTCAGTGATGGTGGGCACCCTGTGACTTTGCTTGTTTAAGCAGCTGGCAAGCGAGGCTCTTGGCAGAAGGAGAACGTGAAAACGAAATCAGTGGAAAGCCTCCAGCAGACGTAGCAGAAAGCAAACATGTTACTAAACGTCCAAGATCTGGTCCTGAATGCTGTGCAGTTCTCCTGCCAGCCGCTGGCCTCACAGCAGTTTTCCTGCCAGGAGGAAACACGTATGGGATTTAAGTGTGTGCCAAGGGTGGATCTGACCCCACTGCTGAGATTCAGCTCGAAGCACAGGCGCTTGTACAGCTGAATATAAACTTTACTTTCAAGACACAAAAGTATGCAGTTCTTTCCTTTCATGTATCAGTGTACAGTGTGTCAGTAAAGTGCTTTGGTATCAGATTTGCTAATATTATACCATGCTGCCATAAAAACAAACAAGCAACAATTTCTGAAGTGAACTTCTTCAGTAAATCTGACACTGTGGATCCATCCAGTCCCAGTGGCAACAAATCCAGTATGTATTACATCAAACTAAGCTTATAGGAAGGTCTCAGCAAGTCTGTGCTGGGCAGAGCTTTATGAAATTGTCAGGGTTCATCACCTAGAAATGAGCTGGGAGAGTGGCTGGAAGCTGTTTGGAGAAACAGGCACACCCACATGGAAAAAAAAAAAAAAGAAAGAGGAAAAGGAGAGCGGGGAGCGGGGAGAGGGGAGAGGGAAAAGAAAAACTCCACTGGCAAAAAAACAACCTCATCTACATCATGCAAGAATGACACATGGGCGTTCTCCATGCTATTATCTCCCATATTCCTGTTCAACTTAAACTTCCTTGTCTGACTTTTTTAGCCAACCATCTGCCACACACTCAGCACAGAAGTGCTAGGACCTCAGGAGTAGATTACTGTTAAAAACTTATTTTCAGGATGACAAAGTGCTGTCACTTCGCACACAGTTTCATAGCATTACTGCAAATCAGGACACACGCAGTTAGCACTGTATCCTGGATTTAATAACAGGAACACAATTAAAATGTTTTTGAGTTCTTGACTCTGGAGGTAAGCTCACAGAAACTGCTATTTAATCAAGTTACTATAGACAAAGCCTTCAGATAAAAGATGACACTGTGGTTGAGTTTTGTTTGTAACGTGAAGATATTTACCTAGGACATCTGGACCACACCTCAGCTGGAAAGATTTAAAAGCCCATGTGGGCTTTTATATATATTGTGAGAGCAATCAATTGGTTCACTAAACTACATCCAAGTAGGGCTTATTTTTGCCCACTTAATGAAGGTACTGTAACATACAGACACAGTGGAGAAAGGATCAAGTCAGGACACATTCATTTTTGTTCTACTGGCTGTACGACTTTCATTCTGAAACACAGTGAATAGAAGCTGGTACATGTCTCATATTTCACTTAGAAATACCAACTTTCCACATTTCAGCAGAACCAAGGAGGAATTTGCAAAGTTTATTTCACTTCACACACCTAACTAAAGGAGTGCTAAGCAACAGGAAAAAAAAAAAAAAAAAAAAAAAAAAAAAAAACATAGACCTTTATTCAGCAAATTCCTATCATAAACTTTCTCTTAAAAAAAAAAAAATTGAAGATAGAAAAGGATACAGAATAAAGTAAATAAAGGCTTAACATTATTAAAGACCAACTCTAATGCAAAAACAAACGCTTCATTAAACACGATTCCTTATACACTTCTTAAATAGGCACTCTCATTTCAACTGGAACATGCAAGTAGCAGAATGAAAGTACTCCTTTAAGGAGGAAATGAAAGTAGAGAACAAAAGAGAAATCTTGATCCATTCATTGCCTTCAGCAGCCAGCTACATTTGGAATTCAAATTAAATTTGGTAGATGTTACAGAAAATACCTTAACTAGCAGTAGAAAATCTAATTTCATATATGATCTGATGCCTAATAAGACTGAGGACAAGAATCTGAGCCACAAACATGGAAGTTAATATAGACACTTGTCTTCTTCCAACCTGAGCTCTTATTAATAACTGATCTTTAAAGAAGAGTTCTCTGAAAATTGATCATCTGAGTTCTAATTATATCTTACTGCAGCCTATTGTCCCCATTAACAATAAGGTAATACCCCTTGTATTTCTCCAGTAGTTCTGCAAATACAAGTAATTAGAAATACTAAGTATGAAACTCCAAGATAATGCATAACTGTATCAGGGAGAAAGAAGATTATTACACCTTTGACCAGTTATGTTTATAAGCAACTATTACACAGCCCTTTCATTTCATATCATATTCTGAAAATAACACCAGAAGGACTAACAAAGCATGGCTGGCAACTCTATCTGTACTTAATTCCCATTTGGTAATGCTTAAGCAGGATTGGAACTAACGAGCAAAGAAAAAGGAAATAAACTGAGGGATGTGAGAAATTTTCACTGAGTATTTTATCAGTCTGTTTACAGCTTGCTGTGGAAGCTGCATCCACTCCATTTTTTCCAAATTACTCATCAAGCTGCCCTGACTTTCCCTGCTAGCACTGGCTTCAGCCACAAGGTAAGGAGGGGTACCTGCTTAAGGAGCCCCACCAGTTCTGCAGCTCTGCAGTTTTGGGAGAAGTGGCAACACCTTTGTGTAAGATTAGTAATTATGGAAAACATACTGTTCTCCCCACAGGCCAGAACGAGACAGAGATATTCGGTTCTGTATTTGTTCACAGGAGTAGATCATAATCGGTGCTAGCAGATCAGTCTGATCACAACAACAAATTTCCCACTGAAGTGAACAGGAAGTTCGTGTCCTAAATGAGTAAAAAAGACCACTCCACAAAGGACCAACCAGGTTCAAGGCAGGCCTCTGGGTGATACAGAAATGGGCTACAGAGCGTTGCTGGTTGCAAGAGGACAAAGCATCAGAGAAAGCTCAGCTGGAAGGATTAATTTCCAGCCCTACATTAAATCTAAAAATGGATGAGTTAGGGTGAATACGTTTGGAAAGAAAATGACTGAGGAAAGTCAGAGGTACATTCTGTGCATGTGAATCCTGGGCAATCTGGTGAATCAGAGCTTCACCTGGATAAAAAGGTTTCTTCTAGCTACCCTCAGCCATCTGGCTGTCTAAGTTTACACGTTCATTTCAAATCCCTTTCCTAGCATCTACTTAAAAATTTCTAAGTGTATTTCTTATGCAACTTGTTCATATTGGCCTCAGTTCAAATACACCCAGCCTTAAAGTACTTCCTCTGTATTTTCAAATAGTTCTACTTTTATCAGGGAAATATACTAAATATGCTTGTTAAAAAACAAGAAAAAGTTTCAATTAAAAAATTAACACCACACAATTCTTACATAATTTCAGTACATGAACAAAGAAAACCTTAAGATCTAACATCATCATTGATTCAGACTGCTTGCATACCACTCGCCCGGTGTTGTCTATGAACTTCTCTTTTATTTTCCCACCTGCTGTCTCCATCTTACCCACCGTCTTTACAATGAGACCGACATATGTTTCACATTTTGCACCCAGGTAACACAATCAAGGAACTTGCACAGTCCTGATGCATATAATACAAAATCACTCTGTATTTAAACTTCTACATACACAAAGGCACAGAATGATATCATTAAACTTACCATCACTTGCAGAAAGTGAGTCATTTGCACAGACCAGTGCCAAAGTAAACAGCAGATGCCGAAGATCCATACCTCTAATTCTGTATTAACAAAGAACAACAAGAATTTCTTTATAAACTAATATTATTATGGGTACATGACACTTCAATTATTATCTATTTCCACTGAATTTCTGATTGAATCTAAACTAGAAGCATATTTAGTTTACAGCATATTTAGTTGCAGTATCTCCTGATTTTGAATTAGGAGATAGATAGTAAAATAGTCATATTAAAAGAAGACTAGCTCATGGGTCACTAGTTCATTTAATATAGAAGAAAAAAATCAGTATTGTCAATTTTTAGCTTGCTTCCAGGCTGCAACCAAAGTAACCACACTCCATACGGAGCAGCCTGTGGGGAACGGATCTCAACAACTAGCCTAAGTTAAATCTTAAGGTAGGAAAGAACAATCTCTCTCGGGGAACAAAGACTTCAAGCTCATGCTCCCCAGATGCTGTTTATCTTTGCAGGACATATATAATACTTCATGAGTCTAGATCCTCACAAAGTGAAAAACGAGTTCTGAGGGGACAGAGAAATAGCACTTTTATATTTGTCCACAAAGTAGTACAACAAACTTAGATTATACACTGGAGTATTTTCAGCTAGACATTCTCCTTTTCCATCTGACATAACAGATCAGCAGAATAAATCAAACTACTGAGTCCACTGTGGAACAATATTTTAACTGGGTGCTACTGAATAAAACAACTGGTGCTAGCAAACTTGGCTGCTAAAATAGTCCTACCAGAGTTAGCAAAGTTTGAATTCAATCAACTGTAAGACACAAGCATGCTGAGCATGGAAAACTATGTTCACACTGAACTTAAAAGATAATTCGCTTTACTTAATTTTCTCACCACAAGAGAACAGATTACTCACACTGCAGGAAAAAAAGGCAATTATTATTAATGCCAGATTTCTCATTCATGCTGTTTAGAACAAAACTGGAAAATCAGAATGTATTTCTCACACCCTCATTAGCAAAACTACTCAATAATTCTCCAGTTTCAAGCCCAGCATGGGGAAAATTTATTCCAACTACATTGCAAAGCCTAACATACAACTGCAAAGACAAACCGGAAGGTGCTTCCTTTTGTGCTGGGGCTGCTACAGAAATGCCCAGCTGCAGTGCTTGTCCCTTTCCCAGCAGACACAGCTCTGTCCAAAGGGGCAGAAGTCTTAGAGCTTGGAGGGATGCAGGCTTGTGAGGCATTAGGGCTGATGTGAGAGCCTGTGGAGCAAAACTGAGGAGTGGAGGAAGGCAGTTGCTGCCAGAAAGCACAGGACTGGATAGAAGTTCAGAGAGCAACTAGAAACTAACTCTCGTACTTGCAGAGTAGATACAGTATGAGATTCATCCCAGCACAGCTACATTTTTATCTAGCTCAAGTCCCCATTCCATCCGCATTCATGACTAAAGGATTCTTGTCTCTTATTAATAAATTTTCTTCTTCACTGCCATTTGTCAGTTTCTCCCCTCTTAGAACATTTCCACTCTAACGAACAGTCCATCCCCACAGCCCTTCCACTTTCTCTCTGAAGCTTTGCTCCCTCTTTTGCAGATGTGAGCATAGCGTTACTTTATTTACAACCCTGCTCTTCTACTATAACATCCAGACATCCCACATTGCCTCTATTTACACTTCCCTGTTCTCCTATCTCCACCAACATCTGCTAATTTTCAAAACACTCTTCTCCAAACTCTCCTACTTCTTTCTGCTTAACAACAGCTACAAAAAAACCTACAACCCAACCAACTCCATACAAAATCATCAACTCTGTTGGTCATTCAGAGAAAACTGCAAGTAGAATTTTGGTTGCTGTAACCACATCATACCAAGGATCTTCTCTGATGAGAAGGGGATTGGTTCCCACAGGCTATCCCTTTGTTTGCACTGGAAGTTGCTATCTCAACTTCCTCCAAGGAAAAGTGGTCTGACAGCTCGAGCACTAACCCAGGAGTCTGGACATACCCCAGAGGTCAGACATCACGTTAAACTTCAGTAAGGTCTTAATGCTGCAGATAGACACAATTCCACTTCAATACTGCTCTTCCTCTTGTGCTGGCATTCTTGTTTACATAGCTGCACGTAGTGATACCATCAGGAAACTGCTTCAACAAAAATGAACCCATAAATATTTTTAACAAAGATCTGTTATAAATTGTAATAAGAAAGCAAACAGGTTTATTCTGAACATGCCCAGTACAGACAGGATTGAGCTCAAAAATTATGACTGCTCTCATCTGAAAACATGGAAAGTCTTTTATGCTTCATATAGGCCATGGAAAAAGGAAACTCCACTTCCTCGCCAGAGCCTGTGTGATAAGTCTCATGCCCAAGACCTTCCCCAGCCAAAAGAAGCACTGCAAGGGATGTGAAGCACTAGGGTTTGTATCCCCTCTGCACCCAGCATGTAAACAGAAAGCACTGCTGATATGCAGTAAGTCTTCTACTTCAGAACTTCTGGAGGTCAAGGTACAGCTGTACCACCATGCATGTCTTCGGGATTATGGGAGAAAATCTGTTGCGAAGCAGCTGCCCCATCATGATACTGCTTTTGGTGATACAGAGCAAGATTTTGCAGAGAGGATTCCTTTGAAGCACCATCTGCTACACCAGTAGACAACTTTCTTATTGAAAGTTCTCAGATAACTGTTTTGTAACAACCCGCTGTTCCTCTAAAACACTTGTGCAAGCTCACAAGAGCAGTATTGTTCAGAGGCTGCAACATTAACCTAGTGAGAGTCAGCTTTTCTCTTCTGATTAGCTCTAGGACAAACTTCACCTTTTATAATCTACCAACATCAACGTCCCGAAAATTATGTCTGTACATCTATGAAAGACAAGTATCACAAATACACTTCTTGTTACTGAGCTGATCAAAAAATTCCAGTGCCTGTAACACATGCTATTCTAAAGCATACATTCTAATAATCTATATCTTACCTAACTCCTGCAGTTTGAAAGAACGAAGAGAGCTAAAACCAGAAAAATAATTACAACAGCTGACTGTCCTCAAGGCAGCTGAAATTTGACCACAGGAACATTTGGCTAGAGGTCAGCTCAGGCTAATTGCTTCAGTAGAGAAAGAGAGCCAGGAGTTATAAAAAGGACAGAAAAATTCCTGGCCCTTTTCTATAGCTGTGTTGGAGTAAGGTCAATCACAAGTGAATTTAAACACAACTCCTCAGTGGGACGTGAACACAGTCAGCACAGACTGGGGAAGCTAGACTAAGAAAATCCCTGAGAAAATAAATTGTTTAGTTAGAGCATACTGAATGGTTTGTATCTACTCTGGACAGATAACAATATTGCATTTGGAGCAAGTCATAAATAGTTCTGCTTATATACAAAACTGTTCTTTGAAGTGGAATTTTTATGTTTAGATAGCTCCTGAATCTGAAAGGACCTAAAGGAAAGAGAAAAATATTACACTTCATTAAACTGTGCCTAAGAAGGAATTTCTGCTTTTGCCATCTCCGTTAACTCACTGTACTCCAAGCACTCCAAATATGAGATTTTTTTTCCCCTACAACCTCCTTCAGTTTCACTTCGCTTGCCAAACAACACATGTGCAACTATTCCAGAACCAAAGGTGGCTTCATACTGCAAACCAAACAACATAAACTGAAAGAAGGACTAACCCATAAGATTTACATTTTTCGTATGTTGCCATTTTGTATGTTACCATTTCATTAAATCTCAAACAGGCAAGCACGCAAGAGGTCACAGTGCCCGTGGATGAGAGAAGAAGCAAATGCAAATTCAGGCTCACAAATTCTGTGCCACTCTAAAGCACATGTATTCAAATACCAAATATATAAGCATACCCTTGCTGAATTTTTGGGAGGAAATACCTTTATTTCTGGGAGCGCGTACATTCCTTACAAGCTATCTCATGGCAAGATCAGTGGCAGGAAAAGAAAATCTTATTTCCTTGCTTATGTTACAGAATTCATCCAGGTTTCGCTCAATACACATAGCTGAAATCACATCGCCTGCTCACTCTCACTTCAATAAATGCCAACAGTACAGAGTCATTCGCAGATGAAATGAATTAAAAACCTTCAAAGCAACACAATCTAAAGCTGCCACAGACCTAAAGACTTTTCTGCTTGTGTGCTGATATTACAGCTTGACTGAGTCACCATCAACGCCTGGATGATTGCCTGCTATTATTGAGTCCTTGTCAGTGCCATACACTTGACTATCTTAAGAAACAGAAGTAATGGATTGCCTCAGTTGGGATGAATAGCAGAACACTCACCTAGGGTCTGTGGTAATTCAGGATATGAAAAGAACAAGACATAATACCACAGAAACAGAAGTTACGTGTTGCAAATAAACAAATCTCAGAGAGGGTGAATTTCTCAAAAAAAAAAAACCAACAAAACAAAAAACAAACACAAAAACCAACTAAACAACCCAACAAACTCACAAAAACAAAAGACAGCACCACTGGGAAAGAATGACGGTCTGGCACAAAGCTGCAGTAATTACACATGGTTTGATGCAAATCTGGGTGTTATTAAGAAGTATATCTTCATAATAAACTGAAAGTATGGAATAGAGACAATTCTATGTTCTTAATTACAGCTCTATGTAAGTTAAATCATTTATAACAGACGTAAGTATTCAAGTTGGAAACAAAATCTGTAAAAACAATTACTTTTTTTAAAAGAAAAAATTTCTTTTCCCCCTTGGCAACTTTATCATATAATTACTCTTACTTAAACTGAACTTAGACTGGTAATAGACCAAATGGTTATACATTCTTGGATGTTATTTAATGAATCCAGACTTCAGACACTATGCTGAGCTTTTACTAAAAGCTCTTGTAAGTTAATTCAGCTGCAAGAACTGGAGAATAACTACAAGAACATGGCATTATAATTCTCCCCTCTAAATGCTAGGATTCACATCACGCAAATTAGCAAGTGTACTAACAAGCACGTGGGCAACTATAGCCAATCAGGCTCCAGAACTCTTATTATAAAGAAATCAGCACCTCAGCTCTTCCACTTTTCTGCAACAGGGTCAACTGATTATAGGCAGAGATTGCTGCCACTCAAGTGATAAAATAATTAAGTTTCTGCTGACCACAGTGAATCCAGGTTTGGTTACAGCCAAGCAGTTTTCCTCAGTTTCTTTTAATCACCTTGAACTCAAGCTTGCCCTTCAGATCTCAGAGTATATTTGTTGTCAGGAGGCAGGGAATTCATTTTTAAATGTATTTATACAAAGCTTTTCTCTTCCATGGAAGATATCTTCAAAAAGCTGCAAAACTCTGGTTAAAGACCCTAGTGTTTATCCTAGACTAATGGAACTGCTTAACAGTTCATTAAGATGGGACAAATTAATTACATGGTTCAACTGAATGCTGCATTATTCATGTGCAGCTAATCAGACTAAACACTACATAAAAAGCCTGTAAGACATTAAGGAACTTCCTGACTTAAATACTGAATTAAATGAAAGTTTGTAAGGGAAGAAGTACCGGAACAGAATTTCTAGATGGCCATTTTTGACTCTAAGTGCTCACATATTCACATTGATTATCTGCAGAAAGCAGCAGAAAAGCATCCACATTTCACATGCTGCCAATTGCTTGGTCAACAAATAATGACTAACTAGTTTAAGAGAGAGTATATCAGTAAAAAGTGCATTTAAATTAGTGCAGCTTTGCGTGTCCTGAAATTCATACAAGTTTTAAGATACGATTTATATTGATTTCACTTACAGCCAAATGAACAAGTAAATATCAGGTACAATTATCTTTTTAAGAAGTTGTCTTCTGTAACATGATACCAGCTTAGCTTCCTGGCTCTCTTCCCCACAGTTTTTGTGCCTTAGGTCCATGTAAATCTGAATATATAAACTGTGTGCATCTACCAAAAGTAGCTCACTGCTTTGAACAACTGCACACTTTAAAAGTGTTTAAAAACCACTTCACATGACCTCACAAAAAATTCTGAGCTCCATTCTTAATTGTCTAAGTAAATGCAAACCTGAGAGAGATCATATGGTATTATTATGGGGAAAAAATGTTATTTTTTTTACATGCAGCATTGTAAAAGTACATTTTCATAAAGCTGCGAATAACTCATTGAAGACTGCTGTCCAAAGATTCAAAAAGTCACTTAACGTCTTCCTCTACTTTCATTGGTAAGATCTGGAAATTAGAATATCCAAACACAGAGAAGAAAGCTTTGATAAAGTATCTCACATTAAAAGAAGTTGACTATATCCATCACAAGTAGTCTAAAAACACATCAGCATTTTTATTTCCATCCAAACAGGATGTCTATAGCCTTTGTGTTTGAATTAAACACATTCTAGTGATACAGCTATCAACATCTTTTAAGCCAATAGCCATTGGACATAAGCTGCTAAGCTGCCCTTTTTCCAAGGCTAGTATGTCCAGTATTTCCAAACAGAGAAAGAGAATACAGCTCATTTCATTACCTGAATTAATTCAAATGTAATGTGTTTACTGTCTTGTGCTTTGTCTTCTAAGGACTCAAAGCAACTTTTCTCCTAGATCACATTTTCAGAGATATCACTGCCATTATTTGAGCCATCTCAATTAGTACTGGTCCTGAAAAAATTCTTCACAAATGTGTTTTTTTCTTTTTAATTTGTGTGCATGTGCTTACAGTCCCTATACACAGTGACCTATTTAAAAGTCACTAGTTCAGCAAAGATGAAAATCATGCAGTTAATCTTCTAAGTAGGCATCAAGGAGGTCTGGTTTTGGAGTAAGAAAGGTAGCAGCTGGTGATTGCAGATGGCAATTAAAAATCTGTATCTGAAACTGAAAGAGCTCACTGAGACCCCATGCCCCTCTACTACTAATGAAAAATTTAAGACCTTCCTGTCAAATAAGCAATAAACAACAGAAATGAGGTTACTAATTTTAATGCTAATTTGCCAAATCTATTTATGAAGAGATCTTTTAATGTTTTCTAACAGCATTTTCCATACAGTCTACAGTGGGCTCAGTGCCTTCATCCATCTTCACACAAGGAAAGGAAGCAGCTTGCCTACATTTACACCACTGCCCCACAGTAGAGTAACAAGTGGAGAGCTGCTGTAGCCAGTGATTTATCTGCCCCAGTGTGTTAATGAGAACAGTGAATTTATTGCCAGCCCTCTCAAAAAAACCTCAGCAAACCATAACACAGCTAATCATTTGCATTAAGAGATTAAAAATGGTAACTATTAGAAAGACTAATTCTTCTGAAAGTCTTGAGTAATTAGCAAAACTTTCTTAATAAATATATAGCTCTATCTTGTGAACAGAAAGAATATACAACAGTCTTTAGCTACAGTAACTACTAGAGTACAGTGGATGTAAATCTCTCCCCTCCGTATTAAGGGATTAATACAGACACAGTTCTGCATGCATACTATATGCAGAAGAGTAAGCTTAAGCTCAGCTTAAGCCAGGCTGGCTGCACGTGGCAGTACATCTCATTCAAAGAATGTGATAAATCCCTGCCTGCAGGAAGCCCATCATGTTTAAAGACAGTGAAACTTTGGAGCAAATTCAACATTTTTTTGTAATGAAAGCAGACAAATGCATTCACATTTCTTCATTCCTATCATTGTTACTTTACACAGGAGCACAAGGAAATGGTTGTCTACAGGTAAACTTGACAAGTTACCCTCCATAAGGGGCAGCTGAGAGTCCTCATCCTTCATCCACTTCCACCAGAATTGTTGCTCATACTCTCGCCAATTTCAAGAGGGCTACTCAACAAAACACTATACCAAGCTAGATCTCACAACTTAGATTAGATGCACACAGTATGCTAAAAATGAGTTGACTAAGGGTGAGGACATTGCACTGTAGCCACAGAAAAGTTTGTACAACCCTAGCAGGGTCTTTTCTGCTATCATTATAAGACTATCATTAGCTCTTTCGTGCAGCCTTGCATCCCCACTGCATCCCTTCCATAATGAAGGAAGTGGCAACACTGCCTTCACAAAGCCTGTAAGCAGAAGCCCTAACAACTGGTCCTTTCAATTTTAATCAGTGTATCAGTAACATTCCCACTCAGTGCTTGGCCCTGCAGACTAAACTACAACTTTCAGTTTCACTACCATGATCATGCTCAGAAACTGTCTATATAAATGAGAAAGAGCCACACAATAGTCCCTTTTGTGGTTGTTACACTGAGTAAGTATAGTACCACAAGCGTATTTGAAATGTACCAGGCTTCTTCCATCTCTGGAAGGACCTTACCATGTAAGTTCAAAGATGATTTTTTGTTTGTTTGTACAAAAGATCCTAATGATCACAGAATCATTGAGTGGCCCAAGTTGGAAGGGATCTTAAAGACAACTGAGCTCCAACACCCTGCTGTAGGCAGGGTTGTCACTCACCAACTTAGGCTGTCCATGGCCCCATCCAACCTGGCCTAGAAAACCTGGATGGATGCAACCAAAGCTCCTCTGGGCAGCCTATGCCAGTGTCTGACAACTTCTCAGCAGTAGAATATCTTCCTAACACCTAATCTAAATTCCCTCTCTTTTAGTTTAAAGCTGTTTCCCCTTGCCCTATAGTTATTAGACTATGTAAATAGTCACTCTACTTCCTGTTTATAAGCTCTTCTCAAGGCCACAGTGAGGCATCACCAGAGACTTCTCTACTTCAAGCTCAACAAGCCCAACTCCTTCAGCTTTTCATCATAGGAAAGATGCTCCAGGCCTCTGATAATCTTCGTGACCCTCCTCTGGACCCACTCCAATAGTTCCACATCCTTCTTGTAGCATCTTTTACCATGATGATACACACCATCTCCTCCCAAAAATGTACAGAACACAAAGCAATCACACTTGAATTGTCTGTAAACAACAGCATTCACAATGAGGACAGTGGGTCTGACTGTTCCTAAGTCCTACTACACACTGCAATGCAACCTTAGATAAATCATTATCTCCATAGATCATTTTCCCAACACTAATTATACCACAGAATATCATAGTAGACAGAGTCATTAGTTTTGAATTGCTGTGGTGTGTAAATTAGTCCTTATTCATAGTTCATTTATTGCATGCAAATATCTGCACTGCAATCAAACTTGATAACAGGTGACTGGACTCACATGCTAGAAAGAATAATGACTCAACAGAATTACTTGAAGACATTATTCTGTTGCTGCTTTCACAGATTATATAAGTGATTGCCTGCAAAGATTAGAGAGCTTATGAGTCACGTTATCAGCTAGCTCTGAATATAAATTGATACAGGGTGCTTTAACTACATGTAAGAAAAGCCCCACGCTCCTTCAAAGATTAGAAAGTAAACCCAAATGTTAGCTATTCTGTGGGTTGCAGAGAACAATTAATGCAGAATTACAGTAGTCTATAAATTACTTTGTTGGTAAGCAAGGTCTGGTTTGGGCTGGCTTTTAATTACAGACAAGCAGGTTCCCTCCAGTCTCAGATGCTCTCTATGGTACACAGAGATTCACAAAAAAGCACAGACCCTGGGCTTAGCCAGGCTTCTCCCAAATAGCTCAGACGGTAGGTACACAATGGCTGTGCCCTTACAGAATAGGAATGTCCTCAAAATGTAACATTTACAAAACACAGTTGTACTTTAATTTTTCTGTGTCTTTTTCTTTCCATTCAGATTGAAGGGTTTTACTAGATTTTAAGTCTTAATAATTAAAACATGTACAGAGATCAGTACCTGTGATGCAGATAATTGTTCTAGATTTCACTACAAATAGCGCCAGGCATGCTTGTACATATGCTTGAATAATGAGGAAGGATCTGAAGAAGAAATTGAGATTTGAAATGCTGAAGTATTATACCACTGGTAAGTAGGAAGCTTGCATAATATAGTACGTGATTTTTTAGCAAACAGCTTATCTGAAACAACCTGAAAGATACTTTTCCCCCCAAAATAATTTGTCCTGATGGGAGAAGTATATTTACTTTACTGGAGTGACTGGAAGTCATGTGATATGTTAACAAGCAGCTGTACTAGGAGCTGATGCATAAATCAATGGAGATGATAGCAGAACTTCAAAGAGAAGCATACGAAACTGAAGACTAGCTTACTTTAAGAACGGGATTCTTTAAGTAGTTTTTTGGTTTGTTTGATTTTTGTATGTAGTTAATAAAGCAGATCGTGACCATGAAAATATGCTATTCAGCTTGTGCCACCTCTACCTGGAAGGGAAGAAATCCATGAAGCCTGTTTGAACCCTTCCTTTCTCGCTATATCCTGCCACCCACAGCCCGAAGTAGAGAACGCTTCTTCTTGTTGCCATCAGTGAAGGGAGATACAAGGAGCTGCTGCTTTTTCAAGAGCAGCACTTGTTTCCCTTTGTTTCTTTTTCCTATTTCTTGCACTCTGTCAGTAATTCAAGCAGAATAGCAAGTGTGTGCCTTCAAGAGGAAAAAAGATGAAAAGAGCATGGTGAGAGAGAATAGCTGCTTCCACTGCAAGATAGGCAAAGGGTGTGGATGGAGTAAAGCGGCCTGCAGTTACTCAGCTAACAGTGAGTCAAACGCAGCGAAGTCGGAATGTCGAGATCAGCATTTCCAAAATTCAGATTTACATCTTATGTACTTCTGCAATGACCAAACCATACTGACATATTTTTGCTAGTGACACGTAATAAACTCTAGAGTGGTACCTATAGAGTAAGACTTGA
This sequence comes from Centrocercus urophasianus, assembly GCF_019232065.1. Taxonomy (NCBI): domain Eukaryota; kingdom Metazoa; phylum Chordata; class Aves; order Galliformes; family Phasianidae; genus Centrocercus; species Centrocercus urophasianus. The sequence continues at coordinate 13,486,693 of NW_024884811.1, forward strand.
TTTGTTGCTACGTATTTTTAAGGCACATAAAACCACATTGTGAGGGTAGACTTCCATAGATTTATCTGATTTTCACACTGGCTCAGTGTATTATATTTAGCCTGGAAAATCCGTTTTCCACAAATAACTTTCAAACAGCAAATTTATGAGTTGCTGTGTACCCAGAATTCTATCTTCTGAGCATGGAGCCAGAACAGAAGTGGCTACACCAAGGAGTACAGAGTATTTTACTAAAAAAAAAGTAGATATTTTTTGTGGTATACTTCTGTGCTTACATCCTTAATTTCTTTTCTATTTTAGGCATAATAGTTAATAAAACATGACTGCCTTCAGACTTTTGCCAGGACATAATACCTGTCTTTGCCAGACTTGTTCAAACTGAATCCTAACTTTGATTTCAAGTCTGCAGTACCATATGACTCAACAGCAGTAGAATTTAACTCTATTTATTTAACAGGAAATTACATTGTTCTACTGATGACTGTTTCATTAACTGGTAAAAAGCAAACACTTCAAATTATATGATGAACTGATACAACAAAGGCATGAAGAATGACCATAAAGCTAAAAAATAAGAGTGTATTTCTTTTTTATGATTAAGTACATATTGGTCTACTAGTAACATTTTTGACTGAGGATCTGGATCTGATCCCAGTCACAAACAAGGGGACATGACACAAACGGTCATGTAGCTTAACATCACTAAACAAGTGGCCTGATCAGAAAAGTATTACAGCATTTTAGTATCAAACTGATGGATACATTCATTGTCAACACAGCATTTACACAGTGACATTTTCATTTTAGGCAATGTCTTCCCTAAAGTTAAAAGGCCAAAAGAGAGAAGCCCTGTATGCCTGTAAGCTTTTCCAGACTGTGGAGGAATAGAACAGAGCCAATTTCATTTCCATACCCTTAGCTTTTCTCAAGCACTTATAGCACCATGAATGGTTTCCATACTGTGTGTGTTGTATGCAAAAAAATTAGCACAGCTGTATTTAAAAGACAGAGAGGTGTGCCAACCTGGTAGATTGTGAGTGTTAACAGCTAAAGAAATGCCACTTACTGGAATATTTTACAGCAGTTATTTTACAAACATCTCTGCTACTTCTGGCACATACTAATTTTTTTTCCAGCATATTCAGCAGAACTACCAGCACTCTCAAAATCTAATTCAAGCTCTGCCTTGTGTTATCTTCCACTGCACTGTAAATGTCAGTGAGGCACAAATTACTCTTGCCATATCTATGGGGCACTTTCAATATCTCAGATTTCAAATAACAAGGCATCTGTTTAATTTTTAAGGAAAGAATACAATGCATTCATTTAGGATACACAAAATCCTTATTCAGAGCAGAATACTTTGTTAATATCAATCTAGAAAATGTGCAGATGTACATTTCCCATCACACATTGTGCATTACAAGTTTCAATTTCACTGAAGAGCAAAGCTGTAAACTTGCCTCCATACAACTCAGTTAAGGGTTAGCAAAGCCAGGACTATATCAAGAAGTAAATACAGAAGGGCTCAATTCTTTAATCTGCATGAGAACAGTTATCACGTTTCCAATTCTTAACCTAAAACTAGCTTAACATAAATTGTATAAATTATGGGTATGTGATTTGTAAGTTACCTGGCCAGAATTATCTCCCTTCTCTTATTGTTGAAGTAATCAGTCATAAAATGGCTTATGTAGGAGCAGAACTTAAAAGATCATCAGTTCCAACCCTCCTGCCACAGGCTGGGATGCCACCCACTAAATCAGGTTGCCCAGGAAATGAGAAGTGCTCCAGCCCTCTACTTACCTTTGTGGCCCTCCTCTGGACCCACTCCAATAGCTCTGCATTCTTCAATTTTGCAGGCCCCAGGCCTGGACACAGTACTCCAGATGGGGCCTCATAAAAGCAGGCTAGTGAGGGACGATTACCTCTCTCTGTCTGCTGGCCACCCCTCTTCTGATGCAGCTCAGGCCTTCTGGGCTGCAAGAGTACAGCAATGGCTCATGTCCGGTTTCTCATCCATCAGGATGCCCAAGTGCATCTCTGCAGGGCTTCCCTCTGTGAGTTCTCCCTGTCTGTACTTGTATGTAGGACTGCCTTGACCCAAGTGCAACACTTTGCACTTGGCCCTGCTAAACCTCATTAGATTATTGTGTTCCCACTTCTTGAGTGTGTCCAGGTCCCTTGGGATGGTGTCCCTCCCTTCTATTGTGTCAACTGCACAACTCTGCTTCATGTCATCAGCAAACTTTCTGAGGGTACATTACATCCCACAGTCTATGTGGTTGATAAAGATGTTGAAGAGCAAGACAGACCAGTCCTGGGGGTCTCACAAGCCTGTATTTCCCTAGGTATTCCTTTCTTCTTTTCTTGAAAGGGGAGTGATGTTTCCTGTTTTTCCAGTTACCGGGGACTTTGCCTGACAGCCACAATTTTTTAAATATGATGGAGAGCAGCTTGGCAACCACATCAGCCTGTCCCTTCAGAAGCCTGGGATGCACGCCATCTGGCCCATTAGACTTGTACACATTCAGCTTCATGAGGTGGTGTAAGACACGCTTCACCTTACTGGGAGGGATTTTGCTCTCTGACCCTCACTTCGAAATTCAAGGACAGGACAGCCATGAGAAGCCAGACTGGCTGTGAAGACTGAGGCACTGTTCCCTCTGTCAAAATGTTTTCTGTCAAATTAGTCTAGACTAGTCAGTGAAAAATACCAAGTAAGAAAGCATCACAGAAATTTCTACCTTAGAATCATAACATCCTTAAGAGTTGCAAGGGACCTCTCAAGGCTATCTGGGCTAACTTCACTGCAATGAACAAGGACACCACACGTAGATCAGGTCTAGGGCCTTATCCAGCCTCATCTTGAAAGTTTCCAAGGACAAAGCATCCACTGTATAAATAGGCATCCTGTTCCATCTCACTGTAGAAGACATTTCTTTATATCTAACCTAAATCCATCCTCTTTGAGCTTGAAGCCATTTTCTCATATTCTATCACCACAGACCCTGCTCAAGAATCTGTATCTTCTTTTCTGTAGCTCCCCTTTAGATACTGAAAGGCCGCTCTCAGATCTCCCCAGACCCTTCTCTTCTCCGGGCTGAACAGCCCCAGCTCTCTCAGTCTGTCCTCATAGGCGTGGTGTTCCATTCCACGGATCATTTTTGTGGACATGCTCCAACAGGTCTATCTATCTCCTGTACTGAGGACTCCATATCTGGATGCAGAACTTTACGTGAAGCCTCACCAGCGCAGAGTAGAGGGGCAGGATCACCTCCCTTGATCTGCTGGCCATACTTCTTTTGATGCAGCCCACAATACAATGCAGCCCTCTGGGCTGTGAGGGCTCATTGCTAGCTCATGTTGAGCTTCTCATAAGAGAGCTCCCAGGCCTTTTTCGACAGAGTGGTGCTCAATCCTTTCATCCCCCAGCTTGCATTGGTAATGAGGGTTGCCTCAACCCAGATGCAAGACCTTGCACTTGGATTTGTTGAACCTCATGAGATTCACCTGGGTCCGCTGCTCAAGCCTGCATCCCATCCCTCTGGTATGTCAATCACACCCCACAGCTTGGTGTCACCTGCAAACTTGCTAAGGGTGCACCTGACTCCACTGGTCAATGTCACCAGTGAAGACATTAAAGAGTATCGGCCCCAGTACCAACCCCTGGGGGACACCACTCATCGCTGATCTCCATTTAGACATGGAGCCATTGACCACCACTCTGCGGACTTGAACCTGCAGCCAATTCTTTGTGCACTGAACAGTCCACTCATCAAATGCATACCTTTCCAATTTAGAGAGAAGGATTTGTGGGATACTGTGTCAAAGGTCTTACTGAATTTGAGACAGTAATGACATCAGTGGCTCTTCTCTTGTCCATTGATACAATGACACCATCACAGAAGGCCAGTAGGCTAGTTAAGCAGGATTCACCCTTGGTGAACCAATGCTGGCTCTCCATTATCACTCCCTGCCTTCCATCTGCCTTAGCATAGCTTCCAGGAGGAACTTTCCTATGAACTTCCCTGGCACAGAGGAGAGACTGACAAGTTAGTAGTTCTCAGGCACCTCTTTTATACTCTTTTAAAAAATGGGCCTATTGCTTTTTTTCAGGGACTTCACCTGACTGCTATAACTTCTCAAATATCATTGAGAGTGGTTTGGCAACTATGTCAGCCAGCTCCCTCCAGATTTTGGGAAAAATCTCACTGGGACCCATAGACCTGTGGATGTTTGGGTTCCTCAGGTAGCCACAAGCCTCATCTTTGATCCCCTCCTACCAAACCAAATGTTTGAGGGCTGTGTGGTGAGTGGTTATCAGGGAAGAGAGAAGCATAAAAGCTGTTAAGTACCTCAACCTTCTCCTTGTCTGTTATTACCAGCCTGTCTGAGTCACTCCTGGCTCCTGGTCTTCCCTTTTCTGGTTGAAGTACCTGTAGTCTTTCCTGTTCTTCTTGTCAGCCCTAGCCAAGTTCAGTTCAGGCTGGGTTTTAGATTTCCTGACCCCATCCCTACACACTCTATCTGCTTCCTTATATTCTCCCCATGGTACCTGTCCCTTTTTCTTCTGCCTGTGCATTCTCTTCTTGCTCTTCAGTTTGACCAGCAATTGCTGGTTCAGCCACACCAGTCTCTTGCTTTCCTTTCCTGACTTGCTACACCTGCAGATGGAAAGTTCTTGCACCTTGAAGAACGCCTCCTTAAAAATCTGTCAGATCTGCTCTGCACCTTTGCCCATGAGGACTGTTTCCCATGGTGTTTGGTTGAGTAAATCACTGAAGAGCTGGAATTTAGCCTCCCTAAAGTTTAGCTTCCTAATTTTACTCTTCACCTATCTCATGTCCCTCCGGAGCATGAACTCAAACACAGCATCATCACTACAGTTCAGGCAGTCTCCATTACTGACAACACCAATTAGTTCATTTATGTTTGTGAGCAACAGGTCCAGTATTACATTTCCCTCAGTGGGGCAATCAATTACTCAGGAATTCATTACCTGGGAATCCACTGTAACTTTTAATGCAGAGTCATACTTGAATGCAACAAGTTGGAACTGCCTTCTGATAAGGCACATGTGCTATGTGAGTACAAGCATTTCCCAAGGATCACACTGCTTTAGTCTTTTCTGGAAATCAAAACTTACTACCCTGTATTTACAAGAAGCAAACTGAAACACAACACTGTAAAACAAGGTGGCAAGACCACAGAGTGGTGTACCAGTGGTGCTCAGAAGCCTGTCCAGACTCTCTTGTCCAGACTCTCTTTTCAAGTTGGGCACTTGAAAAGTGAAACATTTCTTTCACTGATGTTTGTAGAGGAATAAAGACCAGGCAGCTTAGCCGGAGCATGACTGGCTTGCTCAGCACGAAAAGCAAGGAAAAGAATGCACAGAAGCAGCTTTCTGCATGGCTGTATTGCTGTAATTCAGCTATAAGTCATCCATAAATTTGTTTTTGAGGGTGCTTTACTTATTAGGAGAAAGTATGGTAGCCACAAGAAAAAAGATTTTGGTTGGAGAAGGTCCCTTTTGACAGTAGGTTATGCTTTTTTTTTTTTTTTTTTTTTTACAAGCAATTTTTCACTCTTTTGACCTTTTTATTTTCTTAGTGGAATTGATATTTCCTTATAAAAGTCCCTTGAGTGTAGATTCATAGTACAATGAATACATTCAGAGTTCAATTTGATTTCAGAAACGTTAAAAGGACAGAGTGTTCTACCTGTTATACCAGAATCTCTTGAATTTCTCTTTTATTTAATAATGTTGCATTTGTGTACATTTATATATATGTAGTCAATTAACCTAAATCATAACAATCATAAAATTGTTACTGTACACAGATAGCAGCTGTGGATGTTAGGGGGAAGTTCTTTACAAGGAGAGTGGTTAGGCCCTGGAACGGGCTGCCCAGGGAGGTTGTGGATGCCCCGTCCTTGGATGTGTTCAAGGCCAGGTTGGACGGGGTCCTGGGCAACCTGATCTGAATGTGTGTGTTTGGTGGCCCTGCTAGGCAGGGGGGTTGGAACTACATGATCCTTGAGGTCCCTTCCAACCCGGGTGATTCTGTGATTCTGTAATCATTTAAAGCTAGATAACAGCTTTTCAGTTCCACAGCATAAGCAATCATACATCTGCAAATCTTGCATCACAGCTGTTGCTGGCAACTGCGAGACCCCCCCGCGGGATGTGACGCGATAGGCCCTCTCCCTGCTCTCTGACTGATGTGTGGCACGTGCCCTTAGGGGCGCAGACGAAGCACATAGGTTATATAAGCTAGAGTTCACGTGTAATAAACGCCATTTTGCTGTTCATCATATTGGCGTGTACGTGCAGTCATTTGGTCCTGGCCTGGTTTTAGGTCAGTACCGTAGGAGGCAATGCAACACACAGCATATTTTGATGAAGTGTTTTATTCAAATTTTACCCCTATAGTAAATTGATTAAGTCTGTGGAAATGCACTCCAGATATGAATCAGAATCACCACATTAATTCATAGTAAATGCCACTTCACTCTCATGTGAACAAAGATTTTCTGTCTTATATTCTAGAACAGATTTCCAGGTTCCCTTCCCTGGAATAATAAGGAATGCTTTCCCACTTGTTTTAATATTGTGCATTTAAAAAAATTAGGTAATCAATAGTTTAAATAACTCCATAAATGAAAAGTGTCCCATTGACACACAGTAAAATAGCTTTCCTCTGACGAGAAAATAGGGCTTTCCAACACTTGTTTTCAATTATTAATCAATTATTAAGTCACTTGTCTCAAATGCTGGACAATAAAGCTCAGTAGAAATGAAAACATGAGCTTAGAGCAGGATGGAATTGAATAGCCTTAATTCAAATACTTCTGTTTTCTTTTTTTTTTTTTTTTTTTTTTTTTTTTTTTTTTTTTTCCTTTCCTGGGAGGAGGAAGAGCTCAGTGTAGGAAACTAAGCTAAGGATTGTAATCTCAATCAAAATTCCATATACTACATACTATCGTTATGGTCTCCTGCAGGAATGAATCACAGGATTTGTAAGGATTACATGCAGAGCACAACAGAGCTCTACTCACCATATTCTTAGATAACATCAATCATTAAGTAACTTGCAGGTAAGAAAAAAGTTAAAACACTACCTCAAATGTCAGCAGGGGATGGATGATGCTTCACACGTCCCTCAGCTCAACTGCAAAATGTGGCCTTCTCCAGCCATCCCAGCACCTACACAAAATCGGGGGGAAAAAAAACAAAACACATCAGATGAGTTCTAGAACATAATGGTGGTGGAATGATGACAGAACAAAATCTTAGTGAAGTCTTGTCACTATCCTTCCATGGGAAATGCATCTTGGGAAAGGCCCCCAGTTGGGCAGCCTCCATAATGGATCAAGAGGTGCACCTGGGCTTCTCACTCAAAAACTAGCAGCTGCCTGCAATCCCTTTGTCACTGGGGGCTTGCCAAGCAGCAGTATTCAACACTAACTTTGACATTAAAATGTACCAGCACAGATTTAAACGGCAAAGAAAAGTCAAGAAGACCTACCAACACCCATTATCAATATATCTAAACATAACTAAACCGGATTGGAAAGAAAAAGCAGAATTATCATGAAGAGGATATGGATGAGTATATCACATTCTCAATATTTTAGACAGTAAACTATAGTGTAGAAACTTATGAACAGCTATTTTTAAGAAAGCAACACCATGTTTTTCATTAGAAGGACAGTATGAAGCACTCTAAGGAAAACAACGTTTGTTTTGTTCAGAATTGCTGAACACATTACCACTGCCAGTGTTTGGCAAAGCAGCAGTATCTAAAATGGTCTTGAACTAGTGGCACTTCCATATTTAAATAAAAATAATTATTAATTCAATATGAAGGTTTATTTCTTCTCAAGAAAGAAGTCATTGGTGACATGATTTAATGGTAGACTTGGTAGTGTTAGCTTGATAGTGTGGACTTGATCATCTTAAGGGTAATTTTCAACCTACATGATTCAGCATTCTTTAGTGTTTTGAAAAGTTGGCAGTGGTGCCTACATTCATTGTTTCATAACAATTTGATTGTTGTGGGTGGAAACCCCTCAAGACCTCAAGACCCTCAAGAGTTCACAGTATCAAGCTCTTTAAATACCCAGAAAAAGGAAGCAACTTGTGAAAAAACACTGAAATAACTGCATGCATTCAGACTGTATGCACAAGGCCACGCTGCACTAGTACAGTTAGTATGTCACACGAGTTTTCCTTAGCTGAGGGCTAGCACAGGCTTCAGAAAGAACAGCAGAAATTTTGATCTATGTTCACAGAATTTCCAACTTTTTAAGTATTTCTTTAAATGTATGCATAGATGCCTAAACAATGAAGATTTGAATGTAAAATGAGGCAGACTGAGCAAAAATGTTGTATTACTCAGATACTCTCTAGTGCAATTTGTAAAACACTAAGTGACAACTGTGTAATTATGTTAAAAAAAGACAACAAACAACTACCAAATGGGAAAATCTTTGAATTGATCATATAACAAGATTAAAGAAATATTTGGTAACATGAGAAGGAATCTTCCATTAAAAAAAATTTAAAAAAATCATTAATAATAGCTATGAAAGTAAAAATAAATTATGCTGTGTATCATAGCTGAAGTGAAATCTGTGATCACCGTTCTTCACAGATAGATGCCGTGGAACAAGATAATTAGACATGGTATGCCTTTAATTATTACCTCTTTCACATTTTGCAATAAGCACAACTAACACTGCACCTCACAGGAAGAGCCCACTCACATTTTATAAGGTTGAGGATCTTACTGTCCCATTTTAACCTCATCCAATAAGGGTTTTTAAAACCATTTGTAAATTTTGGAAAGACCTCTTAATCTCACTCAGAACAATTGATCCATGAGCCACAACCCTCATTTTCTACGATAAAGGACAGTTCAGGCTGAACAAAACTGTAAAGACTAAGGCAGCTGTTGACTGAAGCAGGTTAACCAGGAGTACTGACAAATTCCTGTTTTAAAACACTTGTTACAATATTAGCAAGTGGAAATGATCTCCATGTGACAAAATCAGAACCTTACTACAAAGACAAAGGCAAAATTCTTCCAGGAGCCTTTTCAAAATATTTTGAAATCCTGCTCAATAGCAGAGAAGATCTTAGCTACTTTATAGGCAACAAAAAAAACATGCCCTAATTTCTGCTTAACTAACTGTACTCTGAATATTTTGTTTCACTCTTGGTAGGTAGCGGAGATAACACAGGGATTCCATGCAACAACACTGCTAATTTGCAATGTTGCCGTTTAGAACAAGCCATCAAGTGTGAAGACAATCACATGTGCACTTGATTCTGACTCTTTATCACCTGTGAAAAAGAGGTGGTATGGCACACAACATAATGAGCAGCCATGTTTTCAATGATTCTTAGAAAAACTGCAACTTCAGTGAAAGGAGAACATGGATTATCAGGAAGAAACTGCAAAGGTAGTAATTTTTTCACAGACTTTTTTTTTTTCACAGTAGAAGTTATTTATTCTAACCTGTGTGGCAAACAAAAGGATTGGAATACAGAGTCAAAATTGGACCCAACCAGGATTCCTTTGCCTCCTAACTAAAAACGTGCAATTCTTTAGTGGGATGTCAGGGTCTGTGTCTGTTTCATCTCAGCACCTAACCTGAGAGAATAACAAACCTAAGAATGTGAGACGGACACAAACATGTCAGAGGATTTTTCATTCTTCAAAACAGTATTCAAACAATTCCATCTTTGTAAAACCAATCATGGGTTTTCAAATAGCATTCTATGGTTGGTCTCAAGGCAGGCAGAATGAGTTGCTTCAACGGGTATGAAGGTAGGAAGGAACCTGTTGCTTACAGAGGAAGCTAACTAAAATTAAGCTCTTGCTTGAAGGGAAAGCCTATGCAATGCATTGCCTCCCATGAGATTTCAGCCATATCAGAGAGGTAGACATCTTACTGTGTGTACAGCCTACTACTTCCCTTCATCAAATGAGCTGCTCCAATACAATGCTGCTCAGAGAGCACTAGCTCTGCATTATGGCTTGGATGTCATCTGAATAAAGGGAAATGCTGTGGCCTCCCTACCAGCTCAAGTTTTCCCATGTCACTAGTTAACTTTATAAAGGCTGTTTCATCCTCAAATTGAAGAGATAAGGTAACTAGAGGTACAAATCAGCACATAAGTTCTATGTTCTGCTGTTGCCTTTCTTCACTTTAGAGTGTGTATTTCTCAATATAAGAAATGGGAGGGACAATGCCCTAAGACTAGACAGGCTAAGTCTTGTTGCTTCATTTATATGTGCTTCCAACCACAAGGCAATGTGCCTCCTTTTTATAGTTACATGTATATACGTGCACAATTATACAGTCATGCTGACACTATAATACAGTATTTACTTCAATTGATCTTGAACAAAATAGAGCTACAACTTATGTAGAAAACTTGACCCAGGCACCAAATTTGAATCTAAAAACTAAGATGAATGATCTAGGCTTGTAGCTGAAAATGCACAGTTAGCATTAACTTGTGGTCACTTGCATTGTCCAGAGAACTTGCAAAGTATTTTTTGTAAACCAGTAGTCTGGTTTACATACTACACTCTTACATAAGCATGTACACAAAAGTGTGCAAAATCAAAACCAGCTTCATGCTTAGATTCAGAATTACATAATCACAGACACAGCACGGTTGGAAAAGACCTACAAGATCATCTAGTCCAACCATCCAACTATCACCAATAGTTCTCACTGGACCACGACCCTCAACACAATGTCCAAACGCTCCTTGAACACCTCCAGGGTCAGTGATTCCACCACCTCCCTGGGCAGCCCATTCCACTGCCTGACAGCTCTTTCAGAGAAGTAAGAGGAGGCATGTATTTGTGTTCGATCTTTAGCTATAAAAAATACAACTGAACGCTTGTAATAAGCTACATGCATATATATGCCCATGGGATTTGAAGGAATGCATATGAAAGTGCTGAGGAAGCTGGTCAATGTCACCGCATGCAAGGCCATTCTTAGTGACATCTGAAAGGCCAGGGAAATGTGGAATCCTATTCCTGAGGATAGGATGCATACCACTCCAATTTCAAGAAAGGAAAGATGCAGAATATTGAGAACTAAGGACTAGTAATTATTACTCCTGATCCCTAGGGATCTCATCTTGATCTCCGGAGAAGTGATGGAGAAAATAATCCTGGAAAATATTTTGAAATATATAGAGTACTAGAAGCAATTGTGAGTAGTCAGCATGGAGTTATGAAGGAAAAATAAAATCTGATAGCCTTCTACAGTGAAATAATTAGTTTGCTGGATAAGGGGAAAACGGTAGATGTTATCTTGAGTTCAGCAAGGTTTCCAACACCACCTTCTCTGAAATTTTTTCACTAACAAATCAAAGAAGTACTGCACAGGGAAGCGGATCGTGAAATGGTCTGAAAACTGGTTAGCATACCAGGCTCAAATGTATTATCAGTGGGAAAAATTCAGCAGGTCAGTCAGTGACAGAGTCAATATTCAATACTGACCAAGAGTTAACTCTTTGCTGCAAGACATCCATAGCAAATCAGAGAATCATAGAATAGCTTAGGTAGAAAGGGACCATGAAGATCAACTAGTTCCAACCCCTGTTGCCACTGGCAGTGTTGCCAGTCACTAGATCAGACTGCCTAAACACCCATCCAACCTGGTCTTGAATGCCTCCAGAGATGGAGCACCCACAACCACTCTGGACAACTTGTTCCAGTATCTCATCATTCTCTGAGAAAAAGATTTCTTCAGAACATCTAACCTAAATCTTCCCTCTTTCAGATTAAAGACATTCCTTCTTGTTCTGTCACTATCAGACCATGCAAAATTCAGTCACACTCCTGCTTGTAAGCTCCCTTCAAGCACTGGAAGGCCGCAATGACATGACCCTGGAGCCCTCTCTTCTCTAAGCTAAACAAGCCTGAATCCCTCAACCTTTCTCCATAGGAGAGGTGTTCCAGCCCTTCAATCATCTTGTCTCTCTTCTGGATTCACTCCAACAGCTCTTCAGCCTTTCTGTTACTGCAGACCTGAGGCCTGGATGCCACTGTTCCAGATGGGGCCTCACGAGGGCAGAACAGTGGGGCACAGTCACCTCCCTCTCTCTGCTGACCATCCTTCTGATGCAGCCCAGGATGTAGGCTCACATCAAGTTTTTCACTGATCGGGATGCCCAAGTACTTTTCTACAGGGCTGCCTCTATGAGTTTTTCTCCCATTCTGTGCTTGTATCTGGGATTCTGCACTTGGCCTTGCTAAACCTCATTAGGTTCTTCCGTTCCCACTTTTTTGAGCATGTCCATGTCCTGCTGGGTGGAACCTCCCCTTCTATTCTGTCAACTGCACCACTCAGCTTTGTGTCATCTGCAAATTTACTGAGGGAACACACAATTCCAGTATGTTGTTGATGTTGAAGAACACTACTCCCAAGATAGACCTCTGAGGGACATCACTTGTGACTGGCCTCCACCTTTATACAGAGCCATTGGCAATAACCCTGTCTGTAACCTTTCAACAAATTCTTTATCCACCTAATACTCCAGCCTTCAAAACCATACCTCTCCAATTTAGAGATAAGGATGTGATGCAGGATTCTGTTGCCCTTCCTTTCTCCACCATCAGTGTTGTTATTCCATCAGAGAAGGCCACCAGACTGGTCAGGCACATTCTGCTACTGGTGAAGCCATGCTGGCTGTCTCAGACCAACTTTTCATCTCATATGTGCCTTAACATCTCTTCTAGGAGGATCTGCTCCATGATATTTCCAGGTAGAGAGATGAGTTTCACTGGACTGTAGTTCTCCAGGTCTTCATTTCTCCCTCTCTTGAACATGGAAGAGAGGGAGAACATGATGTTTTCTTTCTTCCAGTTACTGTGAACTTGTCCTGACAGCCACAATTTTGCAACAGTGGAAATTTCCAAGTATTTTCAGATATTCTCTTTGAAGAAACTTTCATGCACTACCAAGCCCTTCTACCCTTCTTAAGTGCAAACTTCTTACTGCTTCAAATTATTTCTGAAACACAATAACTCACACCCACAGATGAACAACCTTATTTGCCACTGTGAGGTGACTCCCTGAATTCTGTAATAAACTTCTCTGCAAGGGGAGTTTTTCAAGGAAACACTAACAAAATGCAACAGAACCTTCTAGTCTCTTTGTCTTCTTTTTTCTTTCTTTTTTTTCCCCTCTTTCTCTTTCCATAAAATCCTTTTTTTCCTCTTTCCTTCTTCAACCCTTCCACTTACCTTACCAGCATTCCCTGAATGAAGGATCACACTCTTTTTCCCAGTCAGAGCCTTTTTTCTCTCCCTCAATCCCTTCATATCCCTAGGGGTCTAACAATAAATCTTGCCCTTCGTATTTTAAGTACTTTATGGAACCACATTTCTGTTCAGAGAGATTTGGCAGTCTTTGCCTTCTTGACATCACAATAACTGGAACATCTTAGCAGCACTAAACTAAGGAACAACTTGCATTTGTTTTGGCACTCACAGTAGGGATGAAAGGTGAATTTATATTTTATACTGTATTATGCTTACATAAGTATAGCTTTGTGGACAGGAGATCTCAGGAGTTTAGCACAGAATCAAAATTACTACACATTTTTGGGCTGTAAAATGAGCCATCAGCACTGTTAAGGTTGTAAACAGATGAGTAGTCCAAAATTCATAGATAAGTTTACACTTCACTTGACATACACTGTAGATGCTGTGCTTCGCCTTATCAAAGCAGAATTCAGGCTGTCTTACACGAGCAAAGCGAGTCACATTCCCATCCACAGTTGTTCATGTTCTTGAATTGAAAGGATGTTACCAAAAACATACAAAGTATCTGGAGATCTGGGCAGCTGGAAATCCAGAACTCTACTAGTTGAAACTGTTGTTAACTTATCAGTAACTTAAAAGGGAAACTTTTACATTAAATTAACAGGGATGCACCAATTACTAGCTGAGAAGAAAACTGTATTCCTCGATCATTGTAGCGAGTTTTCATGTGCATGCTTAAGAGACTAACAAACCTGAGAAAAACAGAAATACAGAAAAAATCTTATACTATGCTTGAAATGAAGATCAGTTATTTACTAGAAGCTGAATGAACAAAACCTACATCCAACTTGCTTTTCAAATGCGGTATCACAGAATCAGAGAATAGTTCGTGTTGGAAGTGACCTTGAAAGTTTCAACGTCCCTGCTGTTCCATCCTCTAGATTAGGTTGTCCAGGGCTCTATCCAGGCTGGCATTGAACACCTCCAGGGATAAGGCATCAACTGCTTACCTGGGCAGTCTCATAGTAAAGAATTTCTTCCTAATGTCTAATCGTCTTGATTCTCAATTCTGCCTACTGGATTTCATAAGATTGACAAAGACACATTTTTCACAAGATTTTCAAAGATTCTGTAGCCTCCCCAGGAAATCTAACCCAGCACATGACTATCTGTGCCACTAGGAAAGTTATTTGAATGTAGATCCCAAGTCCTTCTTTATGTAAATCAATCCCTCTATTTTTTTTTTTTTTCTGTCTGCATGTGTGAATGTGTTTCTGTCTGTATGTTCCCTACTTTTTTATCATATTCCTTTACTTAGCAAGGACCACTGTACTTCACCAGCACTCTAAATTAAACTATTTCTTTCAACCAATCAAGCCTTACAGACTGCTGATAACTTTCAGTTAGCCCAGATCTTGCATAGCAGTGTGAGGTTTTACCAAAGCTAAGCTGAAAATACTACTTCATGCAGTTTTCTTTTAGCTTTGTATCTCCAACTTCATCTGTATTTTGTCTATCAGAATAACATTGTTGACTCATGATCATCCAGCTCCAGATAATTTTGTGAAAACTGAAATGCCAGGCCTTTGAATAATAGTTTCCCTTTCTCCCATCATCGCCCATCCCTTCTTGATTAAACATTTCTAAATACAAAAATTACATATTAGAAATAGGGGGGAAATAGCTGTTAATTTTAACTAAACAATAAAATGAATGCAAGGATAAAAACTGTGGTTCAGGGACTGCAAGACTGCAAGGGACTGCAGGACTGTAAGAAGGTAGAAGAAAATATTTTTCTTACATATTAAGAAAATCACCTATTAAATGCATGATGCCAAAGTAATCACTGCTTTACAAAAAAACACGTAGCATATGTCAGTATTTGGCAAACTGCGAATACAGAAACAAAGTTTACTGGATCAAAACCACTCATGACTAACCAGCACAGTGTGTAAACAGCTTAGAACTCAAAACTACAGAACTTAAAATGGAGAAATACAAAATTTATTTTAAGCTAATTTGTATCTTAGTATATAACATGGTCAAAGTTAAAATCTCTGTGGCTCCTGTTCCCTGTCTATTCTGAGAAATGGGGTAAATACATACTTCAGGAGAGTGTTTTTGAGCACAAAGAAGGGAGATTTGGTAAATTTGTTCGCACAAATTAAACTGAATATAATTCAACCTACATTTTAATGTAATTTGGTCATTAAGTGGTGCAGCTGCTATTCTAAGCATTATTATAGATCTTTGGTTTTAAATGATTGGCTTTATGAGTTCCTCAAGTAGCTCAAATGGTTTCAAATGATGTACTATCTTTGAACCAAGGCAGTGGCCACATTGTTCAGCCTTCCCACAATGCAATAGCAAACCCAAAAAGTTCAGCCATTCCATTTTCTGCCACAAAGAAAAGCTAACTCTTGTCATTACGTAGATTACTTTCAGCTCCATATGTTCTTAGATTTCCCCAATACAAGAAGAAAACAGAACTGTTGATGAGTGCTCAAAATTATATAGCAAGAAACTATATATGCATACTTTGTTTATTTCCATACTCTAAATGTGCTTCTGTTGTAACTCTCTTCTGATTTAAAAAAAAAAAAAAAAAAAAAAAAAAAAAAAAAGACTAAATTTTGAAGAGATATCTATTTAGGAAGTCCATGGGAGCTCTAAGCAGACACTTAACAATGTTTTTCCAGGCTTTGTAGATTATTCAAGAAATTCTGCTGGTTGGTTTTAGTCTTACTTTTGTACACATTTTCAAAAGCTTCTCAGAGTTGAATGTGAAGCAAGATTCAACCAGCAATCACATCCCCTTCTAAAGTTCGCAGTGAAGGCACTCAGCATTTTATCTCAGAATCAAGTATTGCATTTGGGAAGATTTCAAATCCACCTCATTCTCTCAGTAACAACTGAACACAGAATGACTGGTCTCTAACTCTCATGGTGACAGAACCAGAAGAGATTTCTTGTGTCAAATTTTGGCACCTGTGCAGCAACAAATCTGTATATTTTTATTCAGCTCAATTTTAAAAGCAGTCCTTATTTGCTTTTAACTAATAATAATAGAAGAACACATCTCTAGAATACCTCTCTACAAATCAACCACAATAAGGCATCTTTTGAGAGAATGTATGGGTATACATATGTATATATTTGTACCACACATCTGTTTTGTGTCATGACTTCTTGTCACAGATGTTACCCTTTAAAGCTTACTCTAAGTCCTGCATTCAATTTTCATGCATATTTTGCAATATTCAGTTTTAATAAATACTGCTAAGGCACAGAGGTTATATAACAAACTCCCCATCAGTGATCACCTACCTATTTGACCGAAATACGCTGAATTTTGATTGCTTTATGATACTATGCCTTTCCCTCCCTTTACAAACGTAATTTAGTAAACACCACAAAGCACACCTGCACCTGGGATAGCCCAATTTAGTGTGGATTTACTAGCCACCACTGTAAGATTTCCATACTGCATCTTTTGTTGTGAAGGCACCATGCTGCCTGCCTAATGCAAAGTCCAAGCCCAAGAGCATAGCTATCAAAAACTAAGGTTTATTTCACATGGATAACTATGAAAGAGCATCCGCAGCAGAATAGTTTGTGTGCATGTGTGACAATTAACACAGAAGACTGCTGTGAAGAACTCTTTCATAGCATGTTTTCTCTGAGGTGCCAAGTGAGACCATGAATATTGTGCAATTCACATTTTCAGCCAATTATTTCTGCACTAACATAGGCTTGTCTCTCTTCTAAAAATATTAAATCAACAATCTTAAATCAGACTCAGGAATTTAAAACAGCCTATTTTGAGGGCTTGGCAGGAGTATCACTGATGGCAATATTCAGACAGATTCCTGCCTGTAGCCAATATGAGACTATATTAGGAATATAAACTTACTTAGGTATTTACATATATACACATATGTAATACAACATAGGCGCGTTTCAGCAGTTCTCTCAGGTTTGTCTAAATGCTATATGACATAAATGCAAAGTAATGGCAAAAATTAATAAAATTCACTTAATACTTCAAATGAAAAGAAATGGAAAATGCTTCCTTTTCCCATTTCAGTACACATACACCACAAGGAATTCCTGAAGACACCACTGTACGCCAAATCAGATAATCTTTAATAACTTCCTCATGAAACACTTACAGCTTGTCAGTAAATTATATCACTAAAGAGTTAATAAAATTTGCTGTTTTCTTGCACTTTTAGGGTATTTTTTCTGATGTGTTTTTAAACTTAATCACCTCTGTATTAAGAACTTAATGTTATCAAGACTTCCAAACTGAAATTAATGCCTCCTATTAATTTCCATAGAAACTACAATAAAGCTCGATCATGCTATTTGATAGAGCAAACTTTTGGCTACAAAACACTGTTTTTCAAACCAATCACCACCACTAGTTATGTATTTTCACCAGCCATTAACAAGTGCCTGCATGCTGAGCTTGTCAAAACCAGTACAGCTATCTGGAAGGTGGCTTGCCCTTCACTTCACTGTTGCCATCACTGAAATGCATCACCCGCTGCCTCACATCCACTATGTTCACATTCACTCTTCAGTCTCTATAAGCATTCACTAATCAACGACGAATGTCAGTGGGTACCATTTTTTCCTGCATGGAGGAATTCAGTGATGCATCCTGCTTCATCCACATTTCCATGTCAGACACCATTTTGTCAGGCTGCCCCTTTGCTTCCTCATGTTGTCACGTGGCAACACCATGTAAGACGATGTTGGTGGGAGGGTTCAACCTATACTGCCATACTACCAACATTCACCTCTGATGTTATGGGCCACTACCATAAAATAGGAGGCATTACTTTTGGAGCAGCCCTTGCACAGAAAAAGTCCAAAACAAGCAGATCTGTTTTGTTGCTTTTTTTTTTTTCTTTCATTTCTTTCTAATGTCAGATCATTTCAGAAGTTTTCATAATAATGGAATAATTGATGCTGAAAGTAGCTAAGTGGGAGATGTTACAGAGAATGCTCCTGGGCATAATAATTACTCCCCATAGAAAGAATGTGCATTTATACAAATGCAATTTATGATTAATTGTTCTTCAATTTAATGGTAACTTTTTCATTTGTACTGTATTCATTTTTCTAAGCCTTTCCTCCGAATCCTCTTTAATTACCAAATCATTAATTTAATGAAGCTCTAATTTATCTTGTCAGTGTTTAAGAAGCTAGACTAAAGGATAAAGAGTTATACTATTAGTTATGCTATAAGTGTCTGAAAAGATTAATGAAAATTAGTTATTTCTGTAAGCAGTTCTATACTGAGCATGAAGAAAAGCAATTTTCGTGAAATAAAACCCAAGCACAATTTAAAAAAATAAAATACCAAACTCAAAGAGACAACAAATGATCTATACAGAAAAACAAAAAATACATCATATTGTAAAGAAATCATTAAAAAAAAATTCAAACAAATTTCAACTGAATGTTTTCTCCTTAACTCTGGCGCATGACATTTTCCCTTGACAAAAATAATGAATCAGAACAGCAAACAGCAGCTAGTTTGACAGATCAGCACGCGTTGTACATCCTATATCACCTTCAGTCTGAAAAACAACGACGATGACCACATAAATGAGACAAGTATAATTTTAGTATTTGGTCACAAATCTAAAAAGCCCCTCTGTAGGGAAGATCTGTGCAATCTGCCTAAAGCTCTGCCTCCTTCTAGAGCCAATTAACACCAAGTCCTCAGACCACATGGTGACGTCAGATTGTTTTGACAACTTCATGATCTGTAACTTTTGAGCTTCTCTGAGTGTTCCATGGTCCGGTCCTTTTTAAAATACTTCTTACTTTGGTTGCTGATTAGTCAGAGACCTAAAAAAAGAAACTGTTACAAATGCCTCGGGTTGCAATAGAGATGTGAGCGCTTCTCATAGTGCTAAGTGGTTTTCTCCAAACAGCTCATGCATTTTGTATGAAAATGAGCACAGAGTCAGGCTCAACTAAAGAAAGCTGTAGTAACCATGACATGAATCTGTAGTATCTCTCCTGTTCTAGTTTTTCTTGACAGTAGCAATCTGTTCCTGTAATCTCAGCCCAACTGAGGACCATTGGCAGAAATCAGAAGTGTTTCAACCAGCAAATAATCGAATTCCTTTGATAATTTACATAGGCAAGTAATTTTCAAGCAGCCGGCTAAAAGCACATCATCTTTTTACAGAAGAACACACTGACACCATATTTCAAACTGCTTTAGCTGCCACAATGATTATCTGATATGGCAGGGTGACAGCTGAATGTCACGACCTTCACTACTATCTTCAAGAGCTGTTCATACTCTTGACGAACTGCTGCTAGTCATCTTTCAGATACTGGATGAAGATGACTTTGCAGATTGTGATGGACAGTGTGTTTCCAAGAAATACACCTGCTGTTAAGAAAGTGGTGCATTTAAAGGGACAAACCTGACTGTCGATATATGGAGTTGTGACAGTGCAATAAAGAGCTCAGCTGACACTATGCTTTAGACAAATTGAAAATGGGTGTCAAAAACAGCCCAGAAACAGGCTGAAACGTCCAAAGAAATCCTTGTCCAAAGAAATTAGGAGTTTTATAAAGCACTAGTCTATCACGTACATTTAGCTCAAAGACAAGAACACCTGTACAGCAAGGGCAAGAGGGAAGAAAATAAAGGATTGTTAGGGTAGAAATGATGCTGAAAAGGCTTTATGTCAGTTACCTTAATCTCCACATCTGATTCGCCATGAGCTAGGAGACAGACTGAGGCAAACATTTCATACTAACAAGGAAAGATCCAATGTTCCAAGATCTAGTGATAAGCAAGTACGTTCCACAGATAGCATACTCTATACCAACTTGCCTGACTCCACACCTACCAACAGCTCGATGGAAGCAATGACTGAAGTGTCATTCATAATGAATGGAAGTGTCATTTTGCCAAAATGTATGGAAATCTCATTTGCAAGGCCAGCCTGCAAGAGGTCCAATTGCTTTTCCAGGTATCTGAAATACTCTTTGATGGAATCAGCAGAGCTCACTAAGAGAACTGAATGAACTTTGTTTCCACTTTTACGTCTGAACATTCAAGTTATTTTAAGGTATGAATCCAGGAAAGAGTTAAATACAAGGATTATTGTGTGATTTTTTTCCAATTTGCTACTTTTGTTTTTTAAGACCGAAGGGAACACGTTAACTGCTGAAAAAGCTTTAGACTGCCTGAACAATCTGGATATTCCTCTCCAGTGGAAGGCATTTTTTTTTTCTTTTCTATTTTGACGCCTTCACATCATCCCTTTTGCTCTCTGTCCTGCTGCTCCCCTCTCCCTGTCCTTCAGGCTTGCCTCTAAACTAATCATATTCCACTTCATTCTACATACCTGCTCAGTATTTCTCGTCTCAAAAAACTCTCTGCTAGCTTAACCTAGAACTTCTACTTTTTTTTTTTTTTTTTTTGTCTCAAACTCATCGAATACAGTGCTTTCAGTCACTATCCGGAGGCCTCATCCTTCATTTCTGAAATCCAGATCTTTTACACTTCACCAAATTTTCTAAAAATTTGTCCCAGAACAAAACTCAGTATGTGATTCCATTACCAGTCCTGTTCACTTATTCTTTTGGCCATATTCCCAAAATCTTACAGTCTTTTTTTATTTACTGCTTCCACAGAGGTTCTTATTTTTCTATTCCTAGTGTTCTCATTTCTTCTTGGCGAAATCTCAAATCAAAACAACAACTTAACTGATATAAAAAATCCTCTTGCTGAAAATAATTCTCTTAAATTTTGCTCCAAAATCATTTATCTTGTGCCAGTGAAAAATATGAGTTGGAATAATTCAGAAACAACTGTAAATTAAAAGTGAATTTCACAGAAATGAGATGCAAAAATGTGAAAATCATTTCTTTTATTAAGTTTGTACTCAAATCAATGCTATACATGAAAAGAATGCTTTGTTTAAAGATGATTTTATCTTTATTTGAACTAAATCTAATTTTAAAAGGTAAAAGGCTCGAAAAGTCTGATGAGGCAACATCAAAAGATCAAAGAAATATTAATAAAAACTTTTTTTTTTTTGCATTTGTTTCAAGAAATTCAGATTTTTTTTTTTTAAATTCTCACGAGTGTGATAAATAAATTACTCGAACAGCTCTTGGAAGCTACACAAAGCAGAAAAGTGAGAGCTCATAAGTCATTGATGAGATTTTAGCAAAAGCTTTCATATGTATGAAACAAATTTTTTTTAAGGTGCCATGCCAAAGCAACCAAGGAAAATTTTGCCAGCATCGTAATAGAGATGCTACCAATTGGAAAGGTTGCTATCTTAAACAACGGATTTTGCATTTAAACCATTATTTGAAATTTTTATTTGATGCCAAAGTAATATTAAATAAAGGCAATTAGGATTGTACCACTACTTCTCTTTGACTGAGCACAAACACCCAATGCTGTTAAGTAAGAAAATCACCATATTGGTTTCTGATTAATTAAAGTATTGTTTTGTTCTGCTTACTAAGCTGAGTTATAGCTTCTTCGAAAACAATTTCCAAAATATACAATTATGAATAAAATCGCAATGGTCATGTTTTAGTAATAATTCATATTTACTCTAAGAATAACTGCTATAGTTTTTTCTCTGCTAACATGTTTGCATACTATTTTTAGACATCATTTTCTTTAGACTACCATTTCAAGCTGGTACAATAATGATTACGGCACAAAGAGTCAGTGTAATGTGGTAGGCAGAAACAAGAGAGTAGGAACCCAGAAACATTTCATGTACTTGTAACAGATGTGGACACTAGCATCTCAGAAACACTAGCTCTCATACATGTAAATCACAGCCATACGATATGCTCTAACACTATAAATGTCACAGGAAGGATCAGGGTAGAGTCAGATGTTAGATATGTCTTTTAACTGGCAAGAGCACTAACCTAAATACCATACACTCTGGCCACAGGAATAATGATTTTCTAATTTCTCCGGTAAGTTTTCACATATTTGCACAAGGAAAACAATATAGTAGGGCTGTAAGTTTAGGCAGCAAAAAAGTCATTAAATAACAAAATTATTCCCTTTTCTTAGCTCATAACTCATGAATCAAGAAGCAATTATCTTCTAGTGCCGCTTTGTTAAACATCATGGGAACAACTGAGACTTGAAAGGCAGCATGAGCCCCCAGTGTTACTACAGAGTAAGAACAAAATATCCACAGCAGCACTAAGACTTGGAGCGCAGAACCTGAATCCTGCTTCCATAGATAACAACAAATCACTCTGAAAATATAAAATGAAAAGTTTGAAATTGAAGGTATTGAAACTTCACTTCTTAATTAACACTTACTCTGCCTAGCTGTACTTAGTAAAGGGTACAGAATACATTAGTTGAAGTACAGTGGAATTGGATTCTGCTTTTTACCTGTAAAAAGAAGAAATGACCCTCATAAAGCTGAGAAAAGAACATGCAAAATACATTTTATTTCTGGTGCTGACTAACTTTACGCTAAAAATGCCAGAAGCAACACATGACCTTTATAACATTTTGACTATGTTTACTCTAGTAAACTGAAAAGAACCAGGGAATGGGCCCAATTATTGGCATCCATCATCCTTACACAACATTCAATTGCCTGCACAGCTCCAGCTTTGACCATCTAGCCCTGTCCCAGGCACCCGTGCCCCAGCACAGAGCTCCACAGCTGCTCTCCATTGAGGGTGTGAATGCAGCCACTACAGGGAACAGGGAAGCAAACTGTGCCTCACCACTTTGTCCTCTGCCAACACAACAGCACCCAGTCTAACCATTTTAGCCTAGATGCCTTTTCTGAGCCTTGGGAAATCTACTTTGTTAGTGTTAGAAAGGGTGAAGAAGGCTTAAGTAGGGAAAAGATAAAGCTGAATGCATCTTACATAGCTTGTGTCCTTCAAGCCTTAGCAGGACACAAGGCCATCAGTAGTGGCAATTCGGATTTATAATCTAGATTGGTCCAGTCAAATTATCATCCATGTTGAAAACAACAAAGGCCCAATGAATATTGTAATCTGAGAAAACAGTGGCAACGGGAGCCAATTTGTATCAGTCTGCCTCTTCTGCTGGTTTAACCTCAAAACGAAAGGCTAAGAGGCTTCCTGGTCCAAATCCTTTTATCAAACTAAGTACTCTCTTTCTTTACCCTTTCAGCCTCACCTCTGGCAGTCATCAATCATATGGGTATCTTACATGATGTTAGGTAAGACTGAGCACCACTTCTTCCAGCATTAATACAGGCCTGGCACAACTGTTTCTTTTGTAACATGTATGAATTCAGCTATCTGCTGTTACAAGCTTTTGAAAAACAGGCCTGCCAAAGGAACTGTCCATGACAGCTTTTACATTTGCCAGGCATATTTTTCACAGTCTCAGATAGCCACATTATTATTTATAAGTTGCAACATATGTGCATTTCCTAGAAGTTCCTATTCATTCCACACAGTTTCTGCATTGTGCATATGTAACACACACACACACAAACACACACACACAATCCCTACATGGAAGCCTGACAGGGTCCCTTTGTGTAGCAGTTATATATATAGTCTCAGTTCTCTGCTGTAGCAAGAAGCACTGTGATCCTCAGGAAACTTCACTGTTCACTCATGTTGCCCCTTCCTACTCTCATTCCCCTGGAGCACTGGGAGTAATGGTCTGTGAACCACCACCGCAGTCTATTAGACAGACAGCTGTGCACTTTTATCCTTCAGATCACTGGACAGAAAATGAGGGTTTGTAATGAAAAGCTGAAAGCTCTATTTCCCACAATCCTCTTGTATGATTTACAACAGTCACGGTAATTTAATGCTGGCAACCACAGACCAGAGTGCTTCACTACTATTGTTTTAGTAGCACAATCAAATTACCGATTCTGGGCTTTTACAATCATCTTGTTACGTGCATATGTTATCACTTCATAAGTAGTAACATTACCAAACGGAATAATTCAGCAGGGAATTGTAACAGAAACAGTATTCTGAATGTAACTCCCATATCTGACCGTTAGTGAGAAGTCCTTTATCATAATACATGTTTAATGCAGAAACAGAATTTTAGAAACTTTTATAACAATCCATTTTTTCCTTTTTTAGTTTTGGAATTTAAATGAAGGCAAGTCGTTCTTTAAAAGCAACCACTGAAAATTCCTGAACACTATAATAATTGTGTGGGCGTTTAAGTTATCCCTAAGGCCCTTATAACTTCAATTAATGCCCTAAGCTACAAAGACACCTACTGCAGAAATTAGTAAAAGCCAACTATGTTCTTCTTTCCTACGTTAGGCTTTCCAATTATGGCCAGAGTCCTTTGCATGCATATGTGACAAATGAGACAGAACTAGAAAATAACTCTTTTCTTACATTCACTTTCGTGGAGCAACTTGTCACATTAGTAAGTTAATTCCGCATATGACTTGCATGCTGCTGTGAAGTATACAGAACATCATGATAAACACCACTTGACTTCTACGCACAGTTATTACAGCAAGAGGGATGAAGAGGAAAGTTTTCTTCATAGATAAACTCAAGATAAGAGATGAATCACACCAAGTGGGCATTGCATAGTAAATTGCATAGTTGCATTTACTGTGTAAAGAAACTACAGAAAAGAAAAACACAATATTTTGTGGCATTTTTACTAAGAAATTTGGATACTACTGGGCAGTGAACAAAGTTAATAGTTCAGTGAAATTGTATCTATGCAAGGAGAATCCTAAAATGAAATGACAACACCAGGAGACATTAGCTGTGTTCACTTTCTGTACTGCTTCGGATGGAAAATGAGCTGGATGGTATATCTAGATCCTCCCTCACTGCTCAAGTCTTAGATTCACAATCACGTTAGCCTTACTACCTTTCTGACCTTGCAGAGAGACCAGCTCCTCAACACTTGCAACTTGTTTACTATTTCATCCTGCCATTTGTGAGGCTTGCTCTTGTTAATCTCACATTAACTCTGCCTAGAGCGTTAAAATGACAGTGCAAGGTCGCCAATCCATATAACATACTTGCAGAAGTATGACTTGCAGTAAATCTGGGATTTTGGAAGTGATATCACTATTAGTTATCACTTAAATGCAGTTGCAATTGTAATTCTTAAAAAATTCCCTTCTAATTAGAAGGCTCCAAGCACAGAAGACCAGTTGCCTTGCAGCCATGGGACAGTACTAACACGCCTCCCCAGTGCTAAGGACAGTGAGAACACAGAAAGAACAGCATACTAGTGATGCGGAGTGATACCTGTCCTTGCTTGTGCTCATGTCTGCCATATACAAAACCAGAAAAACTGAACAGAAGCAAAAAAGGAGCTAATTTAAAGAGCCAATAAAACAATCATATATGTTAGTGAGGTATATGTGAGGCCTAACGCATCCATAGCTCAATAACGAGAACAGAACAAGATTATACATTAGGTTAAGGACAATACTGATAGCAGACGGGAACTCAACAGGCTGAACCAAAAGCTACAGTAAATAATAAAACTATTTCAAATACACTCAGAAGAGAGGTCAGGTCAGGAAATGAAATAATGCTGCTTCTAAGCAGTGAGCAAGTGATTTATTAACAAATGAGATGTTTGACAGAGATAAGGCTCTCTCCAAATTGTTAAAAGGATGGCAAGAAAAGGTCCCCAAAAACACTGGAAAAGTGATAAGATATGCTACAAAGAAATTAAAGTTCGTAACAAATTTAAAGTTCAGCTACAAAGGCCTGTGAGCTAATGTCAGCATCCTGACAGCACTCACAGTCCTTCCTGACCCTCTGCAACAACCCAGGGCTCCCACCTACCCTGCCCAGGCCCCCATGTCAGCCCTGTGGCTGTCAGCCTCAGCGAGGCCACAGCAGGCAGGTCTGGCTCCAGCTCCCCACAGCTCAGTCCTGCCAGGCCATTGCCCTGCGGGTTGAGCTTGTGTCCCACCATGTCCCCAGGGAGGTTCCCAAAGCACGGGGCTGGGCAGTGGTGGGACAGCTCTTCAGGATTATTCCTAATAGCTTTATGACTCCTTTGTTCTTCCCATTGATAAAGCGGGGCCTCATTCAAACCTCGCACAAGAGAAAGCCAGCAAAAAGGCCTCACAGATAATCAGTGGTTCCAGACTGGACAGGCTGGACACTAACAGAAAAAGCTCCTACCGCTTATTCCAGATTATCTGACAGTTTGTCATTAACATGTGTCAAAAGACGTGAATATTTACAAACCAATGAATGCTAAAGGCCAGCTATGTTTTTCTACAAAAAAATCTGAAGAGAACATGAACTTCAACAGCATTTACAAAACAGTAACCTATGAGGACAATAAAGATGAGAGAAACCTTTCCTCATCCCTCTAACTACCATATAAAGGTCAGCTCATCCTTGTGCAATACTACGCTCGTTTACCATGGGAAAAATCCCAACTGACAGTTAAACAAGCTATAGTTTGTATGTGCTAATGTGTTTTTAACATCTAACATTTCACTAATAGGAACATCCTTGAGTTGTACTTCAGACTACCCCTTAGTTTGTCTTTGCTTAGAGGAACTGCCACAATACATCAGATAATATGAATCCTGTTACAGTGCTGATCCCGTAAGACACATAGAAGTGTCCGGCTCATCACCACATAAACAATAGTGAAAAAGAAGCAGAACAGAATAAACAATCCCAACTTTAAATGATTACATCTGATGTAATGCCCCAGACTTCCAAAGCTGTTTCTGCAGATGGCCTTCCCAAATCATCCTAACTCCATGTGTGCAGGTTTAAGTGCACACAAAATAATTTCAACAATACAATGCACCAGCACAGTGTTTATACAAAATTACAAACTCAGTGCAAAGACCCTGAAGTTAAGTTTCTCTAAACTGCGCTCTCCAAACTGTGCTTTGAAGGGGGTCAGAGTGTAGTGTTGTAAGTCCAGACTCAAATAAATAAATAAATAAATAAATAAATAAATAAATAAGCATGGCCACAAGAAACATCCCTAGTCATAAAGTGCTATTAATTCAAACTCTTCTGCACAGGGACTTCTGGGACTTATTAGCAGAGACAAAGATGGAACATTCTGCACTGGAAGCAAATCATGTAATGAATGAGTGCAAATTTTACATTATGTTTCTGCATTAATAGATGTTTAAGCAATCCTATCATTGCAATGAACCTTTGGTGACGTTGAGATAATGCTATCCTACTGCTGAAGATCACTGTCCCCTTATCTAGAAAGTAGAGTTTTTCAATTAATGAAAAAAGTGGAAGCCTGAACTCAAAGGGGCTTAAGATAAAGGAAAGGTCTAAGTTTCCACCTAAAAGGCTTAAAAAGAACAGTGTCAGGCTATAATGTGTGTGAGCTGAGTTAGCCTTTTCTAATTTTTGTAAATCAATATTATTTTTATTTAAATATGACTGAGAGTTTCAGGGATCAAAAATCATCTTGGAACAATATTCAACTAAAAGTGAGAGTATGTAGTATTGAGGAGAATGTCTCAATATTGTTACACATTGTACTTTTCACTCCTCAAAGTCATAGCCATAGAACACCATATTTAGGGTTCTGGAGGCTCAGGTTTCATGTTCACAGAACAACCAGTGGTTTTCTAAAATGGTACTTAAAATTATTGATTTTCTATTTCTAGCCCAAATATTGAAAAACATCCTCCCATTTATTCTTTACAGAGATCATACTTTTCACGTACCTTAAAAGCATATGAAAGGAGTTACGCAGATGCATAAATGATTATCTTCCGGTTTAATATCAGCCACAGTTATCTGCCTGTATGCTGCTCCTTGAAGAAAATCTTGGTATTTCAGGATTATTTTCAGCAATTCTGGTATTCTAATTTAATCCTGTATTATACTAACATAAATGTTTATTTTATTTAGATAGCCCGTTTAATGTAGGCCATCCTTGCTTGAAAGTGAATTACTTTCCAGTTTGCTTACAGCAAATTACCCGTTTATTTACATTTCAAGAGATCTAAACAAAAAGAAAAGCCCTTTCTCTTAAAACCGAGGATTGTTCTTTAAGAATGAGTCTTCAGCGTGGATATATTCAAGGCCTTCATATCTCCTGTTTACGAAAAACCTGAAATTGCCTAGCAAAAGCTGGAGAGTTATCATCAGATGGTGGTCTTGAGAAGCTGAGCAGGAAGTACACAGTTTCTTATTGCTCTACCCTCCAAATCACTTCGGATCAAAATTTCGGTAGCTGTACAGACTGCAACAATGTATGGAGATCCTTCTTCCATCAAGGACAGCACCTGCACCATGTGCCAGAGAGGACATCGAGAATGTATCAGCTTTCATAGCAGTGGCCTACGTACATTGGATAATAAGGAGTCCTAGTAAATTTTCTTCCTAGTTCCTCCCAGAACTTGTTTCCAACCATTTTCCCTCTATAAACTCAGGTTTGCAGAATACAACTCACTTAAGGCAGCTCACACATTTTAAGGAGCATCCTGTTAAGCTCAGTGTAAACAGAAGTTTCTAAACAAATGCTAACAAGTCTATTCTGTTATTATTAACTGGTACATATAAGCAACTATAGACCCAATAGCTCACATACGGGATTCCTGGAACATTAAAGCCAAATTTAATCTGTGCAGTTTTTATGCTATTTTATCCTTGATGAATGTTGGACTGCCACAAATCTAAGGAAGTTGCAATGTATTTACAAGCTTTTGAGTCCAGCTATGTTCTGTCATTTATATATAAATATCACCCAATGACACAGTGCTGATAAAACAAATTGAAATGATGTAAGAACTATGCATTCCAATCTGAACACATTACTGCACTGAGTGTCAAAACTAGAAAACATCACCAAAGCAAGTACACAATTCAAAGGAGTATTGTTGTTGTTAAATATGAAGTTGAATAATAAAAGCAGACCTTGATAAATGTGAATTGTAGCATCTAGGGATTAATTATATTACTAAGACATATTTTCTAGTGGTTTGATACTACCAGAAGCCAATTATGCAATATAATAAAGATAAGAAAAGAAGAAAAGCCTTGGCTGATGTCTCTATTGGAAAGGCATTAGAAACAGTAGATTAGCATAATTATGAAATAGTTATCTAACATTACAAAACTGCAGATAATCATTAAAGTTTCTGAGTTACTTCTACTAAATAAAGGGAACTTCTTCAATCATGATTACACTCTTTACAAGTGCTGTGCAAATACTTTTTAAAAGTACACTGAAGTACACTGAGGTATTACAGGAAAACCCGTTTGGGCTGTAGGACACTGGTGACTGACACAGGAGTCTGGGCAGGATTTTACAAAACTAGAATTTTTAACTTCATCAACAGTAACAGCATAGTTGAGATCTAGGGCAATGCCCCTGAACTGCAAAAATATGGCAAAAATGATATGAAACTTGTTATTAGGTGAAAATGCCCAGGTGATCCCTAGATGCAATAACAGAAGCCAAGTCCCTGTTTTTAACTAAATAATCCCCTCATTAATCTAACTGTAACACTAAGCACACAAGAACAAGGTACATTAATCACCCAGATGATGTTGTACCAGATCCTACGTGGCATCGATCAGCTACAGCCAACCCTCAGGGCCAGGTTAGTGCAAAACACTTAAGAAGTCAAATTATAAATTATGGAATTAGAAGAAAAAAGAAAATAAAAAAATTCTTGAAGACAAATTCAACAATTTTTTTGGGTCCAGGCATCACATGGATTAAGTTCTCAGAGCAAGCCTTCAAAAATCACTGCAAAAGAAACCATGAACAGAGGCAGAGCTACATGCAGGATTAGTGAGAGCATTAGGCCAGGTACTCCAGTTACTTAGCTGCTTATTTTAAGCCCCTGTTTTGATACCTGGACACTGCTGATCTGGTGAGAATAGCAGGTACACATCAGCATTGCCATCGCCACCCCTGTCTCCCTCCCAGATTCCCTCCAAAAAATCGAATCACAGGTGACAAACAATTCAGAGAAGTTTTAGAGAGAAAAAAATCTCAATATTAAACAGTATGCACTGAAATGAAGAGTTGGCGTTCAGAGAAGGTACTTGTTGGATACACTCCTGTCCAGTTGTGATATGGATTTGCACTAGGAGAGCGCATGGCTGGCCCTGCTAAACATTAGCACAACCATATGCTGTTGTCAAGAAGGGATCTTAATGAGGTGAGGCAGTATGGAAATGACAATAATCATTTTTAACATCCCAAGAAAAATGCAGGTTTCCATGTCAGTTTTTAAAACTGTTCATCATACTTGTAACTGGGCCACTTAAAGCTAAGATAAAGTCTCAAATGGACACTGTTTACCAAGATCAAAACTATAAAGGTCCATAATAGGATAGAATCCATGAGAATCTAGAGAACTCAACATTCTGAGAATGACAATGAAAACCACAGGCTTTTAAAGGGTTTATAAAATCTGTAAGTTCTCAAATCATTAACATGCTACATGTTGAAATTTGTACAAAATATTTTTCATTTAGTATTACATTTGAAGTATTTTTTCCAAAATGGTGTTTATTTTTTTTCATTAGCTACATTTCTCACCAAAAGCTGGGATTAATAAAATACCCTGTAACAACAAAAAAGCAATTAATGATTAATATTCAATACTATTTGCAGACTTATGGCAAAACAACAGAGTTGTGTAATTTGTTCCATTTGTTTTACGACTGCCTACACCAGGACACAGCTTCCAAACTTTACTGCACTAATGCTTAGCTCTTGATGTATCTGCTGCAGGCTGTACTGCTTTATTGGATTCCTTGTCCCTTAGAACATTTTCAATTGCATCCTCTCCCTACTTTTTGGATTTGCCGCTAGCAAAGTGTATGCTGAGCTTTAAGTTTTGAACCACTCTAACCCTGTTTCTTTTTAAGATCAAGGAGACTGTTCCAACTCCTTCACAAAAACCTGTAACAAAAGGTAAAACTGTGACATCAAAATTAAGCAAGGATACAGAGGGTGAATAAGGGCATGACCAACTCACATCTAAAGGGACACAGTAAAATCAGGATGTAGTTCACTGAAAACTGTTGCTTAAACTTTGTTTCATTAATATCCCAAATAAAATCTTCCATTCAATTTTAGAGCTATTCTATTTTTCCATAGTGTATTTTCCTTCTGCTGATGTTTTGCAGAGAAAACACTGCCATGCATAATTAAAGTGACACTAAAACACAAACAGAAGCATAAAGCAAATAACAATAGATAATAAAGAAAGAATAATAATTACTTTGCAACTAAATCTTTACTAGTAATCAACAATTAATTATTTTTTCAGTCACGTACAAAATGAAAATAAGAAGAGGTTTCCCTCTGAGAGCTTTTTCCTTTCCAATAGATAAGTAATACAGTATTCAGAATCAAACAATAACAATGTATGAGAGAGAGAGAGTGAACAAGAAAACATGAGATGGATGTAAGTCAAACATTAACCATTATCTCATAATGGCAGTCAAATCAGTATTCTGATTCTCAACAGAATTCTACAGGCAGGAAGGGTCAAAGCACTGCCATTGCTTCTGTACACACCAGCAGATAATTCGTACCATGAAGGTAGGACTCATGACTCTACCTCCATACAGCATCCTGCAAAGTACTAGCGACTCTTAGAGTAAGAGGAGAACGTTCTTCTTTACTGCATTAACATATTTTCTTTTGGAGAGAGAAATGCCAGTCTTGTAACTAGGCCCTATTCATGGTACTGGCAGATAACCAAAAATTAGTTTTTAAAGAACTGACAATATGGAGAGCTCAGCAAGTCCTACATCTCGGTTTCTGGTCAATCACTGGTCAACTGACAGAAAATTACATTTATTTAATATCCAAAACAATAATTCTTGGGGCCATAATCATATGTAAAATGAAATTTACCAAATGCGTTACAAACAAAAAGGTAGGCCTCTGAGACCTTCATATCACTCATCCTACCAATAAAAGCAAAAAAAAAAAATCAGAAAATGGAAGCAAAATTAATGGTTGTTTGCTTTTTTTTTTGGAGAGGGAAGGGGGGAGGGTGGGGAGACTAAACCAATTGCAGCAATCAATAAATAAGTTTCAAAGAACTCTTTTAGCAAAAGCCTGGTTTAGACAGCAGGTATTACATTAACTGTCACTATCAATTAGGACTCTCTGTGAACAGACTTTATTTACAAAGCAAGAGTTCTGGGAATTCAGTTGTGTGTTAAAAGAATCTCTGCACTGCTCCACCACGACGTCAGCAAAGCTAAGTGCTGCTTCATTAGATGTAGTGCTGCACATTTCTTAATGGAGAACAACTCTAGTATTTCCAGGGACTTTACTGTCATCATCTAGAGTGGGACATATGTATTCATGCTAACAAATTCGGAAATGAGATAAAAATACTACTTGTTCTTTTATTCTTTTTTCCTCAAAAAAGGCAGTATATCATAAATGAAGCATTAGCATAAACTAGGCAAACACTCTCCTCAGTTATTAAACATGGCTAGCTTTTAGCATGTTAAAGTTGCAACCAGTAATGGGGAAAAAGAAGGAAGTTAAAAATCACAAAATATTTTGGCTTCTGAGAACACAATCATATACTCAGCCCTACAGGCATCGATCAGTTGACAAGGGAAATAATCAAACAGGAAAGAGGATGGGTATTTCTAAGAAGTCAGTAACTTCTTTTTCTGCTTGCAGTGCCTCTTGCAGTAGGATGCAAACATAAACTTCCTAGGTTAGCTGCACTTTTTGAAAGGTTTCTCCTGATTATAAAACCTATGAGCTACACAAATACAAAAACATTATCACTGGAGGGACATTCAACTCAAACCTATAAAGGGACCTCATTAGCTACCAATGCTGCCATTTTCTGTACATTATATTTTAGGTAATAAAGACACAATGGATTTGTTTGGAGGTGCAATAATATGAGTCATACATGACAAGGAGATAAACAGTACCACTCCATTACCCATGAGATGAGACAGCTTTGGAGTGTTGTCACTATTTGCACTTAGACACGAAAAAGCTTGTAAATGAAAATATCAATCTCTTAAAGTAGAAAAACAACTTAGGTACTAAAATTAAAAAGCGATAATAATTCTACTACAATCAATTAAAGATAATTGTATTTATTTTTTTAACAGAGGCCATTTATTTCTACCCTGAAGGTGTCTACATACTACAAAGGACAAAACTGCTTTCCAGCTCAGTATCCATATCTCTCCCAACCTTAAGTGGCCTTGAGAGTTGGATGATTTAATTGTTGCTTAAAGAAACCTTGAAACAGAGCATAAGATGATTTCTTCACTTGTAAAAGCAGCTTAACTCTGAGATTTCTGTACTTTAGTAAGGTTTGAGCAGACTCTTTTTTCTGAAATAACAGCTGAACTGAGAAAATTCCAGAAAGCAAATAAAACCAATGCTTATTTTAACAAAACTGTTTTTCTTTTTAATATATAAACAAGTATGACTCAGTCCTACACAGCATTTTTACTACTAAGAACTTCCTGTCCCTTCCCTGCACTTGAATTATTCCTGACAACATGCTCAAATATGCCTTGCAGCTTTCCTTCATTATTACTGCCCAGACGTGAAATGAACCCTGTTTAGAGAGATGAATGTATTCTCAAACCACAGTAAAGGGACTGACTGTGGATTGTGCATAGAACTGCAGAGTAGCCTCCATAGCACCCACATATAGAAAATAACTAATATAGACTTCAGTATCGGTAAATCACTTTGCTCTCAGGTAGAAAAGGAAGACACAGAGAAAGATACCATTTTTACTTTCTCTAAGTATCCAAGGCCTTCATACACCAAATATAGTGCAGGGGATTGCTTTAGAAAGTTATTGGATTTGTCAAGCAGACCACAGGCATTCAAAATTCGTGAGGTTGGTTTAACACTGTGCTTAAAAATGACCTTTCTTATTTTTTCTGGGTCCTCAACATTTAGGATTTGTGAAATCCCGTAGGCAGCAATTCTGCATTAGAAGTAAGATACAGGCTTGCTGCAACTCTTTAGACATGAAATGCTTTCAAGCATATTATAGAACCATGTGTAAGGGGCTAAACAGATATGGAAGAATACAGAGGGTAAAACAGAGTGAGCCTTACCACATCTCTTTTCATCTCTTCTCAGCTCCCCTTCTGAACTATCAAGCTGGAACACTCAAGAAAAGGAGGCTATTCCCTCAATAAGGTATCTTTAATATTACTGAATTTCACAATATGCAAGCAGACAGTCTCTATTTTTAAAAAGCAGTCCTGTTACTGCAGTTAGTTGACTACAGCAGAAGCTCATAATTATCCATCAAAAAGACACCAGGCTTCCCTTGATTAGCTTGAACATAAAGGGTAAAATCACTTTTGTGTACATTCTCAACTCCTGCCCAGTTTGCAAATGTTTAATGAAATATAAATAGCATTAACTTTCTCTCTGTGATTCATTTAGGAGGTTAAAAAGTTCAACTGAACATACAGTACTCATCAAAGTAGCCCGTGGCATGGAGTAATTGTCTCCGAGCTGTTACAGTGAAAATGGAATGCAAATTGATTCACATTGTACAAACAAAGCGTTATTCCTGAAGACAGCGCAGCTCCATCTTCGTAGTCTCCATAAAATACCCCTTATAATCTGGCACTGCCTTCTGATCTTCCCATCACCACAAAGTCAAGAGAATAACAATTGAAAAAGATAAACGAATCCAGCACCTGGATTGGGAATTCAGCCAAAACAAAGAACCAGGCTGCTCAGTATGAGTTCACCTTTCAGCACATGCACATTCAAGGCTAACTTTAAGGGATGAAAGAAGAGGTGGTGTCTAGCAGAAGGAGACGGGCTGGAGGGCAGAAGAGTAAGCTGCATCAAGGGAACGGTGAAGGTCAGAAGTTCAGCACTAGCAACTACTCTGATACTAAGCCTCTCCCAACCACCACCCCTTTCCACTTGCCTTACAGGAAGAAATTCCTTGCTAAACACCATTACCACTTCCTACCTGCCAATCTCCCTCTCTAGGTATGCACCCCATGCATTCATCCTTTACGATAACCTAAATATTTCCGTCTGCATTGCTAAAAAAAAAACCAGTAACATGTAAGATATCTACGATCCATCTCATCAAGCAAAAGCAAACGATCACCCTCAGCACAGTTTAGAAACTGCTCTGCTCACACTGGGATTTCCAGGAAGGAGCCCTCTGACAGAAAGGGGATAAACAAGAAAATGTGTACAGGGATCATCCGGAAGTTTAAGGGCGAAACTGTGCTGAGTGAGAGCAATGGCCCTATGTACCCGAAAGTCAACAACTGGATTCCAAGTATTTTGGAATATGAACTCAATATTTCTTTGGTTAACAAAGTTTACAAACCTGAAGTCACGCCAGAGACAAAGAGAACATTTTCATTTTGCAATAAACCTCAGGGAGAGCAAAAATCTCTTAGAAAATCTTAATACGCAACTGAAGAAAACTGCCTGCCAGTTTAGTAGTTGTATTTGAAAAGCTTTGTAAAAGTTAAGGCCAGAGGAGAATCCATACTGTCAGAAGATGTCTGGCCTTAAGTTATCACCTTAAACTATGACCAAAAATAATAAAAAAAGCAAAAATAAAAGCAGTGTTTGGATCTTTACTGACCACAAAGCAAACAGGACTTTGTTCTGACACAGGACAGTGGCAGAGACAGAACTCTAATGTTGTGCTAATGCAGCAGGTGAAACCTCTCTGGATCCTCAACAAAAATCTGCTCTGACCACCATTTTGTGGAAATAAGGAGATGGATTTTGTACTTGACTACGACTACATCATTTTACATGCTAAAGCTTATTCTAAAACATTCTTGTTTGGGGGATGGAAAGAAAAAACAAAAAGAGTAAGAGGCCTTAAATCACAGAAGTGTAAGTGATTATATCTGGGGAATTCCCATAATTCAAGACAGTTTTCATCACTGTTTTACTACAAGATAGCATGTTAGCATGTAGCATGCTACCACTAACCAATGCTTAAAAAAAAAAAAAAGAAAAAACGTGTCCTACTGTGGAAGAGGAGTTTAGAGTAAAATACAGACTGTGAGCCAACAATGTGGTCTTATCTCAAAGGTACCCGTAACCCCATAATACATTAATGGGAGCAGCATACATGTGATGGGAGACTGATTGCTCCACTGTTGGGTGAACGAACACCAAGTTGCCTCTGGGCAGCTGCTCCTTCTAGAGGTGACTGGAAAACCAAGGAGAACAGAAAATTACAGCCACCAAGTTCAGAAAACCCGATCAACAGAGAAAGGTGTAAAGATTGGTACTTAGTTTGTGAGATAAGTGAGACATAACGGGGGGATCTGAGGAATCACAGTATCATAGAATTGGTAAGGCTGGAAGAGACCACAGGGATCATCTAGTCCAAATACCAACCCACCCCACCATGCCCACTAACTGCAGAATCACAGAATCACCGAAGCTGGAAAAGACCTACAAGATCATCCAGTTCAACCGCCCATCTTTCACCAACAGTTCTCACGAGAGCATGTCCCTCAACACAACATCTAAACGTTCCTTAAACACAAAGAGGAAGAATGAAGAAAGAGAAACAGTGTCACTCAATGTCTACCACTTCATTAACAGCACTGTTATAGCCACGACAATTCTTTCTTTGACATTATTATTTTGTATAGTAAGAATCTGGCATTGGTAAATATTCATTTAATCTTACCATTTTCATATGCACCATAAAAACACTGGCCTCTCCATAAAAGAGGCAGCAGTCAGCACAGCAGCAAAAACACTTCAACAAAGATCCTTTCGGCATGATGAAAAAACTCAGCTACCTCAATTCACACAGAAATTAATTTAATAGACAGCTGATTTTTTTTAATTTGTATTTAATTGTAACATTTTATGAAAAAGAAAATGAAATGCATTTTGCATTTGTTTGAATACATGCGAAAATATTTCATAAGCCTACTAAAAATTATTTCTGTTTAGCTGTTTACTTCCGTTTTTCATTAAGCTCTATTAAAAAAATATTTCAGACTGCAAATGTTATTTAAAATGTTTGCACTACTTTTAATAAATGAAGCTATTAGCCTAATCCAACTTGAAATAATAAAGTGTTTTGATTTCTTGGAACCTCTGTTTTTCCAGAATTACTTCTTTATTTCATTCAGTCAGTGGTAAGTTTGTAATGAAAAGCTTCTATACTTCACTGCACTGAAAAGACTAATTATTTTCACTCTCAATTCAATATTCAACGATTCCTTTCATGGTCCATTCTGTCACCAACCTCATCAGGCTGCATTCAAAACTTCCTTAAATTCTGACATTTCAGGGAAATATTTTCCTTCAGCTACTTTAGCAAAGCACAAACAGGCAGGCAGGGAGTATCATATTTCAGCAGACATACATGTATTAAGATCACAAGTAACCAGCATGTAGAGCAGCCACATGTGACAATGTGAGTTTTGTTGTGCTTTGTAAATCACCCTGCTGACACAGAGTGCAATCAAAAAGGTAGCCCACCAGTCTCTCAGGCAGGTAGCTTTATATTTCTCTGGCACAGATCAGTGAACTGCTAACTCTGGCAGTGAATTGTATCAGTTATAAATTACTGTCACTCGATGCAAGAATCTTTGCTCCTGTTTATGTACGCAGATAGCACACATCAAGAAAATTCTGCAGATACTACTGGTGTATTAAACTCACGTGGCTGAATCTTAGGGCTGTCAAAGTAGATTGCTAGCTTCAGAGAAAGGTTAATATTTTAGTTATTTAGTGAAAATACTAAATATTTGACCACATGAGCAAACTTCAGAAACTAAAGTCTTGGCCTAATGACGCTTAGCATTTTGAGAAAACATATGGTATTTGTGGATATTCATATCAGACCAATGAAGTATCCAATAACCATTTACTCACCTAACTGAAGAAATTGAGTTGTAAAACAACTAACTGTATTAAATAACCTCCATATGTTTCCACTTCTCCTTCGAAGGATTAACATAAAAATCATAAAAATTATAGAATCTTTTCAGTTGGAAGGTCCTTTAGAGGTAATCTACTCCAACTCCTCTGCAACAAACAGGGACATCAACAACTATATCAGGGTGCTCAGAGCCCCATCTAGACTAATTGTGAATGTCTCCAGGGATGTGGCACCCACCGCATTTCTGGGCAACCTGTTCCAATGCCTCACTACCACCACTGTAAAAAACTTCTTCTTTACATCCACCTCTCTTCTAGTTTGAAACTATTTCCCCTTACCCTATCAAAAAAGACCCTGCAAAAGAGTCTGTCCCCTTCTTTCTTCTACATCCCTCTGTAGACACTGAAAGATCACTCTCAGGTCTTCCCAGAGCCCCAGCTCTTTCAGCCTGTCCTCACAGCAGAGGCATTCCATCCTTTGGATCATTTTTGTGGCCCTCCTCTGGATGCACTCTTCAATACCTCTCCTGTACTAAGGATTCCACATCCGAATGCAGTTCTCCAGCTGAGATCTCAGCATTGCAGAGCAGAGAGAGGGGCAGGATCACCTCCTCCTCCTTCAGCCTGCTGATCACACTTATTTTGACATAGTCCAGGATACAGTTGGTCTTCTGGGCTCCAAAGGCGCACTGTTGGCTCATGTCCAGCTTCTCATCCACCAGTACTCCCAGGTCTTTTTTGTCAGGGCTGTGCTCCATCCTTACATTCCACAGCTTGTACTGACAGCAGAAGTTGTCAACAATATAGGTGCAAGGCCTTACATTTTGATTTATTGAACTTTACAAGTTTCATCTGTGCCCACTGCTCAGCCTGTCTAGGTCCTTTTGGATGGCATCCCATCCCTCATGTGTGTCAAATGAACCACACAGCTTAGGCATCATCTACAAACTTGCTGTGGGTGCACTCAATCCCACTGTCAATGTCAATGATGTTGAAGAGCACCAGTTCCAGTACTGACCCCTGAAGGACAGCACTCACCATTGATCTCTATCTGGACATTCAGCCGCTGACCACTACTCTCTGGTTACAATCCCAGGATCAGTTCGTCCTCCACTGAACAGTCCGCCCATAAAATCCATATCTTTTCAATCTAGAGAGAAAGATGCTATGGGGGCCATGTCAAAGGCCTTACTGAAGTTCAAGTAGATGACTTCAATGGCTCTTCCTTGTCTAATGCTGTAGTTACACCACCATAAAAAGTGACAAGGTTGTTCGTATGGGATCTGTCCTTCGGTGAAGCTATGCTGGTTATTCCTTATCACTTCTCTCTTCTGTATGGCTTAGCATAGCTTTTGGGAAGATTTGTAAAACAATTTAGCCTTTCTGGAGTCTCAAAAAGGGCAAAATCTTCTAATAAAGATGCTGCTCCCTTGGCTGCTAACCCTTAAAACGAGGGTGAGGATGGGTGGACACTGGGTCCACACCTTCCAGTCAGTCAGGTGCACTGCTTGCAGCTGTACTCCCTGGGTTAACCACGCCTTGGTGCTCAATCAATGGTTCAGGCCGTGACCTAGCAGTTCCCAAAGAGGACCCATAGACTTATGGACATTCAGGCTTCTCAGATGGTTGAGAACATGATCTTCACTCACAGCAGGAGGAGCATCACTGCCCTGGTTCTCACTTTCTGAACCATATGCTCAAAGGCTGTGTACAGAGCAGTTGCTAGTGAAGACCGAGGATAAAAAGTTACTTTAGCCTCCTCATTATCTATTGTTACTAGCATGCCTGTGTTGCTCACTAGGGAGAGTATGACCTTTCCTCTTCCAGTTGACTTATCTATAGAAGCCTCCAAAGCACAGCACTGTAAGCATGTGAAATATGCTTACAGTTTCCCTTCTCTTCTCCTGTGAACTAAGTCGTCTCTGGCAAGTTGCAATCACAGGAGGAACCAAACTTATTTATATTAAAAAAGCTAACTGGAAATAACCTTCACTCTTAGCTGTGGTTCAGCTATTTTTCTGTATTCATAGAAATGCAAACCACTGCAGTGTTAAAATTCTGGAGATGTGTAACAATATTCGGGATTAAATAGAAACCTTGATCTCTTAATTAAAAACATACATCAAAATACAAAAATAACAAGCTTATGATGCCACTCAAACACACCAGGCTCTATGGGGTCTTATTTCATAATTGCTGCTGCAGCTGTCCATCCCTGCTTGACTAAAATTTGTCTCTATGGTAATACACAAGCTTTTGGGTCACCAAATGGCTGCAGGTATGAGCTGGCTACCTTGCAGATTCCTACAGCAGCTGCTAAGAAAGTAGATTGCAGTGTCCCCCTTTGATCAGTGCATGTGGCCCCATATCACAGAATGCTACAAGCTGCCTCAGACAGTGGCCCTGCAGCAACACTGGTAGCACCTGGAATGCAGGACTGCCAAAAACAGCTTCATGCCTAATCAAAATGAGCTGACCCGCTCCTCTGATGATGAGGTAGACCACTACCACAGATTCCCAACACCTGCTGATATCAGAGAGTTGAGGGACAAGTTACCTTTAGCTCAACAACTGGGATGAAACAGATTGAAGTTGCTGTCCCTTTATTTCATTAGATGAGTTTGTTGATTCAAAATACAAATTCACCTTACATTCACACAATGATTTGCACTGACTGACTAGCAAAGAGTGGGAACCAGGAACCTGTGTGGAAGGAAGCACAGCCACATTTTCCAGGGCTATAACAAATCTGGTTTGGCTTAGTTTGGCTCGACCAGGCAGGAGACTGCATTCTCAAGAAGGAGAGCAGCTCTGGCACTTTGAGCAGTAGCACATATTGCTGTCTCCACTTATGCTCCAGTCATTGCATTTCATTTCTGAAACTATCCTGAGCAGAAATAAATTCAACAAAGCTGTGTCTGTCTTAACTGGTGACTGTGAAGAGAGAGGTTCAGATTCAGAAACTGCAACTCTCTTGAGAGAGCAGCAAATCTGCAGCAAATCATCAGGATAGTCTACCTGTCAGCTAACAGACAAGAAAGAGAAAACAATCCCATGAAGCAAAGGGAAGCCCAGTTGGGAAACCACATTTTTCACTGATGTAGTTTCTATTTACCACTAACTTCAGGAGAGTTACTACAGCTTGCTAACCATACATCAAGAGTCAAAACTGTTAATCTGCTTCTGTGTACACACACATTTAAGAATTTGTATGTTTATAAATGGAATATGAAGATCACATTTTCCTTTCACAGGGCAAGCTACAGTATAAAAAAATACCAGCAAGGAAAAATGATCCAGCCTTTAAGTGCTGCAATCTTAATGGCATTGGCTTGTTGAATACTGCCATTCAACAAGACCTGGACAAACTGGAGAGTTGGTCAGGTAGGAACTGGTGAGGTTTAGCAAGAGTAAGTGTACAGCCTTGCACCCGAGGAGAAATAAACCACATGCATCAGTACAGGTTAGGGGCTGACCTGCAGGAAGGAGCTCTGCAGAGAAGAACCTGAGTGCTTCGGTGGATAACAGGTTGGTCATGAGCCAGCAGTGTGTCTTGGTGGCCAAAAGGCCACAAAGTATGTATGTATACTGGAATGCATAAAAAAGAGTGTGGTCAGCAGGTCAAGCGAAGTGATCCTCCCCTTCTACTATGCCCTGGTGAGGCCACATTTAGAGTACTGCATCCAGTTTTCGCTTCCCCAGTTCAAAAAAGGCAAGGATCTCCTAGGAGTCCAGAGGACGGCCACAAAGATGATTAAGGGCCTGTAGCAAATGCCGTATGTGGAAAGACTGAGTAACATGGTTCTGCTCAGCCTGGTGAAGAGAAGACTCAGAGGATCTGATTAAGACTTATAAATACCTAAATGGAGGTGGGAGGCAAATGGATGAGGTCAGGTTCTTCTCAGCGGTGTGCAGAACATGTGAACAGGTGGAAGAACTTCTCTAATGTAAGGGTGATGGAGCACTGAAACTGGTTGCCCAGAGAGGCTGACGAATCTCCTTCTGTGGAGATATTCAAGACCTGTCTGGACATCTACCTGTGTGACCTTTCATAGGGTATCTGCTTTAGCAGGGGGGTTAGATGATGATCTCTTGAGGTCCCTTCCAATCCCTGCAATTCTGTGATTCTGTGAAAAAAGGTTCTGAAAATAACCAAATATGCTTGATGACTAATTGCCAGTTATGAAATTTAAGTCTCTTTCTTTCAAAACAAAGCAGCTACTGATAATAAGAGATAAAGCAAGGAACAAAATAATATGTTTGTGCTTATTTCTTTCAATAGTTTTCCACCTCACAGAGCCCACAGAATACTTTTTTTCAGTCTGCAGTTATGAAAGCATTTCAGCTGTGTTTTTTTTTTTTTTAAATTGAATATATTTTCCTGTCTACAGAATACCCAAGAACATGCCAGAAAGTAATTAGGAATGACAGGCATATAATGACACGTGAGCTTAAAGTATTCAATTTTTAGTCCGGAAAATGAAACACTTAACAATGGATATGGAATGCATTTGCTCTAGCTCCTTTATGCATAGCTGACTTGACTAATTTGAAAAATAAGAGAACCTGTGCCAACCTGCTTCTCAGGAAGAGTTCAAATGATGGAGAAACTTAAACAGGAAAATAAAGAGGACCAGAACAACCATACCAAATGCTTATATTAATTTTGCAGAGGAAGAACCAGCATCTCCAAGGCCCTGTGGGTAATTCCCCACAAAAACACCAGTCTGCACTTGGGGCCTGCCAGATTCCAGTCTTTACCAAAGAGATAATTCTAGCCTTTCTGAGAGCAGTGAAGAAATGATCACTTTGTGCAGATAAGTCACTGTTTGGCAGAGATCACAGATATAAATTATTTTTATATGCAGGTATCTGCCAGCATCTTTCAGTTAGATTTTTCTGAATTTAGAAAAATCACTGCTTAATAAAAACTTGATATCATAATCTGAATGTTTGGATGGTGTGCTGGATTTTGAGCAAATGCCTGGAGATCTAGTGTACAATGGAAAATGTAGATTTGTTTAGTGAGCCATAGGACATGTCTGTTGACACCCCAACTAGAAACTTTCTCTTGAATCTTACCAGAGTGGAGTTACTAAAGTTCAACTTACTAATGAACAATGCAGGAAAGTTTTATGATGGACAAAAAATTTCTTTTTATCATGCAACTTGGCAGCAATAGGTTACCCAATACATATCTGTCCCAAACAATACTGTCAGCATACTTCAATTACTGAGCAAAGTAGCTGTGAAGGATATTATTGTCCTGTGCCTCACAAGGAAGGCTTGCTGCCAACTGGGTCATACAGTAATCAACAAACCAGGCTTCAGAAAGGATGCTACATTCCTCCTAGCTGCACCTACTACTGAAAAAAAATATATTTTCTCTGTATAGTGCTGAAATTTCACTTCTTTATTAACAAACTTTAACAGCCTGACTTCTTACTTTGTCATGCATCCTTAACTCATGTAAACCTTTCAGCCAGAGAATGGCTTGAACAAAAGGAATAGTCTGTTTATAGACTCCCTGAAATCTTGGGTTGCATACATCATCCTTGAAATAGAAGAAGAACCTGGCTTATTACAGTCACAAGTCTGAGAGGCACGAAACTGAGAGCACAACATTTTCAAAACAACACTGAAAGACTTAACAGGTAATCTCTTATTCTAGAGAAATGAAAACAAAAAACAACAAAACAGCTGCAGTGGTTCTGCAGTGATTTGGAAACCAGCACCATGAACACAGCGCTCTGAAAGTTCTCATCTGGCAGAGGTCTTTCTGAGCTTGCTGCTGAGCCTCCTATACATGCACGGCCAGGAACATGGCTATGTTCCTAGCCACAAGAAGCAATATCACTTCCAGGAGCTACTGCTTGGGAAATGCAGGCCAAGGCTTTCACTCTAATCCAACAGTCTATTCCACAGCTCTTTCTTCACAGCTACATTAAATTCCCCAATAAAACACAGCGTATGGATTCCCATAACTAACAGTATAGATGAGAAACACCTTATTCATAAGCATCTTTTCTGTCTGCTGACTCGTCACCCAAACCATAGGGTAGTTTGCAAAGTATTAATAAACTCCTAAAACAACTGGACTGGTACTGACT
Source organism: Centrocercus urophasianus (assembly GCF_019232065.1). Classification (NCBI taxonomy): domain Eukaryota; kingdom Metazoa; phylum Chordata; class Aves; order Galliformes; family Phasianidae; genus Centrocercus; species Centrocercus urophasianus. The sequence goes on from NW_024884811.1 coordinate 13,530,987, forward strand.
TTGAGTAATTTTAGAAAATGCATTCCTCCAGTGGTGGCTGCTGTTCTCTCTCAATCAGCATAAGCATCTGGCATCAAGCAGTTCCACTGAGCAATCTTGGCAAAAATTGTTTTGTATTTTCTTCACAACCTCTCAGATCCTTACTGTACTCATAACTGAAGATCAAACAGCATTGTTGTGGGTCCTTCTGGCCCCATGATAACTATTGCAATGGTCTTCATGGTTGGTTTTTTTTGTTTGTTTGTTTTTTTACTTTTTCAACGTTTTCTTAAATTTACTGCAATTAACGTGACTTTTCTAGTTAGTCTCTTGCTGGTAATGAGGCAAAGAAGAGCAACCAACACTAAACATAAATACGCCTTTTAAGACAAATAATGGCCAGAAATACTAACATCATATAAAACACACCCTAAGTTTGCAACAGTATCCGCAGAAATTTCCCTACCTTTAACCTGGTAAGGTTCTGATTTGCTCTATAGAAAGGAGCTGCTAGGACAGTTTTGAAACCATTATCCTTCATTTAACAGGTACACCCAGTTTCGAAGAAAAAGTCAAAAGAACATAAGAAATTCTGCTTGTTTTTAATATTTTGAGTGACAAAACAGTGTAATTAAAGGGCTTAGTCCTCTTCTGTATGAAGCACTCTGCTAAGGTTGCATGGTAAGAGTAGTAGAGGTCAAAAGTAAAGGACCAAAGCCAAAGCTGCCAAAAAAGCAACATTTATAATAATAGAGCATCAGAAAATGTCTGTGCTGCTCACTCAGAAGTACACATACACTCCATCCTTTGTGTTCAATTGTGTTAGAAGTGCTTTCTACTCTTCACATCTCAGTCTCTTGATGTATGTATCCCAAACAGCTTATGCAACTTGAATCAATGTTAGCCTGGAAGAACCATTATGACTCAATGTGCTTTTGGTGCTTTTTTTTTTTCTTCTTCTTTTTCTGTTGCTTTTCAAACATCTGAATTCCTGTATTATTAATTTCTTGTGTTGTTATAGCACCTACAAATAGTTGCTCGCCAGCTGTGCTACAAACTGCACAAATAGAACAAAATGCCCACCATTCATCTTTCCTCAGAAGACGCCTTAATTCTGTCCAGTAATTGCTGTAATGAATACAGTTGCTTGTGCTGGCTTCCTGCTATTCTCTCTGAGCTAGTTTCCACATCCATCAGTGCCACACCTACACCACCTTCTGCAGCTTTACTGTCTTTGGGTCCCTTAACACACGGGCTTTATCACGTGCTGCTTCTCCTATACTGCCATCACAGGATACCAACTACTGAATTCACATACATTTGCATGCACTGCAAGACAGACTTCAATTTCTGCTCAGCAAGCCAGAGAGAGAGAGAGTAGCAGGAAAGAAGCACAAGACAGCTATGCTTATGTTGTGCTGAATGGGCAATTGAAGCCACGGCTGCCTCTTCCTTCTGCTGCGCATAGCTCAGCACTTTTCCAGAACTGGCTTCTCTGTGTACTGTCTGGAATCACTCCACAAGCCACAGCTTGCAAACAACTGCACGGCTTCTGCCCCAGAATTTTAATAACATTTTTTAAAAGTACCTACTCATATTAAGATACAGAGTAATCAGAACATCTAATATTTGGAAAATGCCAATCTACTAAAATGTTAAGCAACACCTTGAACATAGCATTTTGTCACTGCCCTTCAGAGCCATCCATTCAAAACACAACTGTGTGACAAGAACTAGAGATTACTCATTTGTCCTCTGAAGGAGCCTCCTCTTGGTCTTTCACACATGCTATGTCACATAATTCAGAAAATCATACCCAATCCTTAAAGTCTGCTGTCAGTCAGATGAGCTAGAATAAACCAAAGGAAGTAGGGGAAATGGATCGAAGTTGAAGGAGGGAAGATTTAGGTTGGATGTTAGGGGGAAGTTCTTTACAAGGAGAGTGGTTAGGCCCTGGAACGGGCTGCCCAGGGAGGTTGTGGATGCCCCGTCCTTGGATGTGTTTAAGGCCAGGTTGGACAGGGTCCTGGGCAACCTGATCTGAATGTGTGTGTTTGGTGGCCCTGCTAGGCAGGGGGGTTGGAACTACATGATCCTTGAGGTCCCTTCCAACCCGGGTGATTCTGTGATTCTGTGATTCTGTGTGTGAAGTGACTTAGATTTGTATACTAAATATAACCAAACATTCTGCTCAATGTGGATTGTATACAATAAGAAAATACACTGTTCAACAACCTGGATGCATTTTCCTTCTTGATGGATTGTTCTGTTAAAAACACACCAAAATTTGACTTGTTATTCAATAAACTGGAGATCACCAATCTGGTATTTGCCTTTGTCAGTTATTTAATACGACTGCTTAAAAACAATCAGAAGAAGATCAAATCACCAATGGAAGCCTCTGCAAGTAATCTGTCTTCCTCCTCATGCTCAATACTGACACTAACACAGGAGAATTTGAATGTGTTTGTTCCTCCCCTCGTAGCATGCTCCTCTTTTCCGTCCCTGTCAGATCAGCTGATGGCAGTTTTTCAACAGCAGAACACTCAGTGGGCTTAATGAATTTCACCATTAGTAGGCTACACACGCTTTCAACCTACAGAAGCTATGAAAATTGACAACAAAAAATCATAGAATCATAAAATCATAGAATCACAAGGTTGGAAACGACCTGCAAGATCATCTAGTCCAACCGTCCACCCATTACCATTGCTACCACAAGCACTAAACCATATCTCACAGCTCCTCATCCAGATGCCTCTTGAACTCTGCCAGAGACGGCGATTCACCACCTCCCTGGGCAGGACATTCCAGTGCAAATGTGTTTGTATATGCTGCATTATTAATATAAGAAATTTATAAGACCTTTATTCATCCCTGCTAGATTAAGGGTTCTAAATTAAATTAAAAAAATTACTTGTTTAAGCATATTCAGCACTCAGTATCAGACGACCAAAGGTTGTGGTCTGTGGCTCCAGGGCCAAAGGAGCCTGGCCACTCCATTAATGGAGCAAAGAAAAAAGTAGGAACAGTAGGTTGTCTGACTTACAGATCAAGAAGCCAAAGCCAAGGACATGCGAATGGGACTGCACGTACTTCTCATGGCAATTTTCAAGACACCAGGTCAGTGCAGATGTTTGAGATATAGAGGCTGGTTTTGCCTGTAAGGGTGCACTTCTGCTTCATTTGTACAGCATTACATCATAGCCTCTCAACAGACAGGACTGCTTGGAAAGAGCATTCTAAATTCAGTTGAAAAAAAACTCACCATACAATAATAACTAACTGGTGAGAGATATCTGCTTCAGTCTTAAAAACAAGTAATGGCAGTCATTCATTTTTATTGACACCTAAGGAAATGAAATGAAAATTACAATATAAACAAACAGTACCAACTCACAAATAAAGGGATTTGGAGAAAGACAACACTTGCTTGATGCAAAAATACAATTTTTCAGTTCCTTATGTTTTGTTACAATGCTGCAAAACACAGCAACCAGTATGACAGTTCGAAAGCACAGCAGTGCTAGCCTCTGGCAAAACAAACATTTTACTCGCCCCACAGATCTACCAGGAAAGTAGAACAATCTTTGTAATAGGAAAAAAAAATCAAACTGAAAATATACTTCTGGGTGTAATTCAAATTACATTCGAGCTTTTTAGATAATCATGACGTGTTTTACTTTTTTGCTGTTTTCAGACACCTCAAATACTCTTTAACAAAGTGTTACACATGACCTTAAACATGCCTTTGTGATTACTGGTCATGTGTTATCCAGTTTTCACCTTAAGGCAGTACAAGAAGAGAGCACAGACTTCAGTCCTTCCAGCACCATCCAACAGTTACTCAGCATCTTCCACATCCTGATCTTTCTACATAAACATTTTCTCCTTTGTTTCAGAAAGTATCCACAAGCTTTATGCAGCACTTGTCTTTTGATCCTTCATCCCATACAACTGCTTCTCATTCTCTGTATGTTTTCACAAACTAAAACACATGCAAGACATGTTCACCCACTATGGAAAACTTCTGTCTTCAACTCCAAGATCTCTCCTGGTTAAATAGGTACTTGTGTTCCATAGGCCTGAAATAACAATCAAACAGCAGGACAGAATTCTTCACTATTTGAATTACATCCAAAATTCAAACCTTTGTATGCAAAAGTGTGACTACTGAAGCTTCTATACAAAAGTTCTTGTTCTGTTGTTCAATGTTAAAGGGAAGGTTTAATTAAAGTCATGACAAGAGTCTTCCTAAATCCTGAATTCTTCCCAATGAACTTTTTATTTTTATTGGATCCTTAAAGCTTTCATGGGCTCTTACAGAGAAAGCCCTCAGTATGCAGGAGTAGAAAAATGGAGGAAAGACCTGAGAAGATTTTCACAAATATTTTTGTTACTTTAGTAAAATACTAATTTATTTGTAATAGGGAAAAAAAAAGAAAAAAAAAAAAGCAATACAACAGGCTACAATAAATGCACAGACTCAACAACAGACAACATCACCTCTTCCATAATGCCACTACATGCATTCACCTATGTCACAGGTTGATTCAAAGATACACGCACAGAATGTATTTCTTACCTCCCTTGTACCTTCACACATGATAGCTGTGGCTTACAGTTACACACACTAAGCCTGAAACATCAGTGGTGTACAAAAGTTCCTCATTATATACTGCTGTCCTCTTTGCTACGACACAAGTTACGCAGGTTTTATGCATCACTTAAACAGGGAGATGCCATTTTCCTTAATGTCATTGAGTGGAACACCTGCAGTCAGCCAAAGCCTTAAGAGCAATCAAGCAGTACTCTCTCTAGCTTACAAATCTGTGCATGCCTTGTGGTGAGCACATAACACATCACTGCAGAAGAGTGCCTGAACTCAGCAGAATAAAGGACATTCACTCTCTTAAAGCCATCTATTATGTCGAGGAAAGTGGTTATCCAAGAAAAATACTTCAACTAAGAACCAGCAGTGAGGAGGCACAGGCTGCTTCTTAGGAAAGAGAATGCTTTTTTGAAATGGCACTGAACTGATGATGCTCAAATGCACCCTGCTGCTGGACAACAGAGGAGCTCAGCACACGATCCCACTAAAAAAGCCCTCCTCCCAGGCCGCTCCCAGTTTGGGGCTGCAGCTGCTTCATGCAGCACAGACTGTCCTGCACTGTGAGCTGGCAGTGACTCCATCACATAACCAGCACAGCACTGCCAACACCAGCAACTGAGACTCAGTGCTACTGCCTTGAGCTCAGACACGGTGTGAAACTCTCTCAATCTCTCCCCACTCCTGTTGCAGTAACAGTGCAGCCACGAGCACCTGTTCATCCTGGACGAGCAGTTTAGCACTCGCTGTTGTTCAAGCACAAGTCAAGTCTCCAAGTTTTGGCTGTACGTGTTTCAGTTACATGTGTAGATGAGCCAAGAACTTCTGCACAAGAATTCAGGAATACAAGGCAGCATTCCCTACAGCACACTACACATCAGTCCTTATGGTGGCTTAACTAGCTGTGCAAGGATGGAGCCGCAACATGCCCTACAATTGTCAAGAATCAACTTGGATGGCTAAAGCCCCACAAAAATGGGAGCTCACAAGGCTTGACCTGTGCACGCTCAAAGGTCCAGACTGCTGTGCAGAGCTGCAGAGTTCTGACCATGCTCTGTTCTGTACTGCTTACTTAACGTTTGACTCAGTCCTTAGAGCTGCTCTATCCTTGAGTTCACACTGCCGAAGTCATTTCAAAAGCCACAGGGTCAAGAGTTTCTTTATAAGCAGAAATTTCATAGCGTTCCTTGGACCTATCTTTTGTTCATACAGAGATACTGATGGATTCCTTCTCTCATGATGACAATCAGCAACCAAATGCGGAGACAGAAGTGATGAACTAGCCTAATTGCTTTCCTCCTCTTGATTGTTATCCCAGAATACTTTACTTATTCTGAGCACTTCTGGTAAAGCTTGGATCCATATGTCATCATGCTCAGGCTTCTTCAACTTGTGCAATGCAATGACAAGGACTATGACCTAGAAGGAATCTAGATCATAGTGTTTTTATCTGTTCACATCTCTTTTACAGGGTCACATAAAGCAACAAACAATCTCTTGAACAACCAAAACAGCATCCAGTTTGAGCTCTTCTGGATGAAAACAGTATACCAGACATCACTCAAAATAATTGCAAATGATAAAGTAGGTTCACAACATTCTTTGTGAGCAAACACAATTTAACAAGCATTCAGTAGCAAATTAAAACAATACTTGCAGTCATGCGATAAAGGCAAGCCCAATGCACCAATCGACACTGAAGAGTTCCTATGCATGTGTGAGAAACACAGGCAAATAAATGAAAAAGGAACATGAAATACAGCAGAAATCTGGCTGCTACCTGAACATTTCAAAGCAGCTGGGAATTCTGATAAGGCATGCAGTGTGTGAAGTGAAGCAAAAGTTGACAGGCATGCTCATTTAACTGAGACAGCTAAAAAAAAAAATTGTTAGTCCTTTTGGTCTGTTTCTCCCAGTCTAAAAAGTCTACAGTCAGATCCTCTTCATCCAATCCCATCACCCCAATAGACACAGAAAGAATTGTCTGGATGTATCTGTAAGATTGAGCCAAGCACTGAATAAAACACAAAACTGTTGCATCCTGGACAGTCATGTAGACATCTGTTCACAGAACTGAGTAACATCTGTATGATTTCTATTTACAGGTTACCAACAATGCATTCTGAGATGAATGGGAATAGGGAGCCAGTCTGCCTGGACTTCACCCCCAGTATTTCAGAAGTGCAGCCAATTTTCAAGGCTAGAAACAGCTGTTGGATGTTTCCACCTAGGTAAGACAAAGTAAAAAACACTTCTGTCCTCCCCAAATTCTAGGCTGGCCAGACCTAAATTGCCATTGCTACAAAAGCTGAGATACTGAGTGCATACATCAGGCTGCCCAGGGCTGCAGAGCCATGATAACCTGGGTACAAACAGATCAACCCTTAGCACTGTGCTGGAACACCCCCTGACAGTAGGTCAGGATTTGTTTTTCTCCTACTGAAGGGTCAAGTTTTACCAATCTCATTTTCTCCCAAGGCAGTAAATCCTCAAGTACAATTTAAGCACTTGAATGATGCAACATGATGGTGAGGAGACCAAGCTGTTATTAATAACCTAATGCTTTCCAACTAACCCACAGAGTTGCATGTTAGCTGCTGACAAACTGATACTGCACAAAATCACCCTGTGGAGCATAGGAAATACGACTTTATGTTTGGACTGACTACCTTTAAACTGAGTCTGAAGACTGCAATGGACTTATAGCTTTTCAGTTCTACACTTTAATTATCTCCATATTATTGATCAATGTTTAAATGATACCCAAAAGTAACTGATTATTTATACTTGTGTCGTATCTGTTCTAGGATTTCATGCATAACCTTCTTAAGTGATCAGAGACAGAAACAATTTGCCTTAATGAGTGTAAAGCCGATGAAGCATCTTCACTTCATACACTGTAAGCTTCATTTCCCACGTTCTACACTGCATGGCCATCTCTGCTTGATCCTCAGGCTTAACAGGTCTAGCACTGCCATACCCTAACTGTGCATCTCTGCATGATTACAGAAAAGGTGAGACAGGAAAGCGTAACTCCTTCCCTACCGGAGGAATAAGCAGTGTCTATTTTCTTAATGCAGAGGTTGACATTTTATCCTAAATTTACCAAAGCTCTACTGCTTCCCATCCACACTCCCCATACAGAGTTTGTTCTTCAGTACATCTCCAGAGCTCTCCTTACAGATCTGTTCTCTGTCGTCTGCCCATATCACCACATTCCCACACCATGCATTCGTTCTGTAAAAGGACAAAGGCCATCCTGTAGAGTGCAGTACTATACAGGGAAAAGTAACGTGCCTGAAAAACACAGAGTCACATGCCTGAGCACGTTTTAGAAGATACAGATGTCTACATCATGATAGGTATAACTAGCCATACTCCTGGAGCTTTAAAACTCATAAATGAAGACTGCTTGATTACTGCTTCAAGCATTTACTTACTGACTACACTGATAACAAAGGAAGCGGACCACTTTCCACCTGAAAAGTTACCCCTATCTGCAGTCACGCATCTCAGGGCAAGTATCTCATACATCAGCAATCATCAGTACTCAAAGCACAACGCTAGGCAAGGATGCCTTCTCACAGACACTTCTTCACAACACTGTGCCTCTGAAATGCTCAGAACTCCACTTTGTTTAGATAAGATATTAAGTCCCATCCTACTGCAAAACACTGTGAAGTGCTTCTGAAGGTTGTATTAGTTTGTTCACAAAAAAAGCTTCTGGTGATGACTTTCCTACCAGATATCTAATAAACTGTCATGCTTAAGTGTATTTTCATTTCATACCTGCAGCCCATGTGACATAGCAAACAACCGTCTGTCTGGAAACAGCCCTTACAGCTTATTAGGAAAATTTATGCCTCATACATCAAGAACCAGCTCCTGAGTAAGACAACATTCGTTACATCCCCCGTGAATTAAAATGATATGTAAAATAAACATCCACCTCACACCAAGAACTCATCTCAGGATTTGTACACAGCAAAGAAGGATTTCCCTCACAATAAACTGTAGGTGCACAAAGTGTTCTTTCAAGTCCTGACATAAATCTAGTTTCTCGTTGTGTTATCTTTTTGCCTTTGTCACTGTTGCAGTGCAGCCTCACCACCTTTCTGCTGTCTTCCTGACGCTGCATGCTTCCTGCAATTACCACCCGGCTCACATGGGACAAAACTCATCTTCCCATCAGATCAATACATGCCAAAAGAAGCGGCATGATCCTCTCTGTTCCAAAGAGCCGAGCCCTTCAGCAAGGGACTCCTGTGTGGAGCCACTGTTACTGCACTGCTGTTACCCCTGCCTTGCCTTTCCCCACCACCTTCTCAACAATACTGTTTTTATTTATTTGCAATGCTTTGAAATTGTTTTGATGCCTGTCTTAAGACAGAGATGGCTTCACCTGGATTGAGTATAGGTGTTGTCACATCTGACAAAACTCTTTAGAGTCTTCAATTAGAAATAAAGAAGTCTAAGCTTCTTTGCTCATCTTGTTTTCTGGCCAGTATTACTGGCTTTTGTCTGTGAAAAGATGACATTTCAAATAAGATACACAATGTTTTATTTATTCAGCCTGATGCTCCCATTAGCAGTGCAAAATCAACACTCATTTTGATTTAAAACAAACAAACAAACAAACAACAAAAAACAATTTCTGAAGCAAAAGAGAGCTTCCTTTGAAAGAAGCAAGGACAATCTTTATATCTACACACAATCAAGGGGAAAGTACCCTTTTAGTTATAAAAGCTAAATGGGCCAATGCAGATGATGGAAAAGAAGAGCACCAACCCAGAGCAAGTGAATGATCGAAAAAATCTGTTTTAGCCTTCCCTGCTGGAAACAGGCACAAGAGGCCCTGACAGCAGTGCAGGCTCCGGGCCGTAGGACAGGACAGGGCAGAGCAGAGCCCCCACACCCACAGCACACCCAGTGCCGAGCAGACAGCCAGGAGCTGCACTCTGGGCTGTGTGGCTGCAGATTCACACACCATGGCACTGACATGTGCAGCAGCCATGTACCAACAAAATATGCCTGGGGTACCTATGGCTTCCCAATACAGCACAATAAATTTCAGTGGTTATTTTCATAAATTTAATAAAAGTATCACTGCCGCTTATTGGCAGTTTTTTAGATGACTCCTCAGGGAAGCCATGCAAACTGTGTTGTTTGTAAACCCCTTATAATTACTAAAGCACACTGACGTCCTGAATTAGCGCAGCAAGCAGCAGTTCTAGTAATGCCAGACGCAGATGTGGTGGAGATGAAAGCACTGCATTCCTATTTAAACACTTCAAGCTGCCTGAATAACTTTCAGTAATACTCATTTTTATCACTTAGAGCCACAGAACATTTCAATTGCAACCTAATCTCAATATTTAAAGCAGCATCTTTTATACAGATTTGAAACAAAACTTACCAAACCTCCTTACACTGACTGTTTCCAACTGTATCCTCAGCACCAGCGTGAATGACCAAGTGTGTGAACAACCAAACATGCACCACAACGGGAGAGTTTCAGATTTACTACCTACTTGGTGAGCAATTTTGGTGAGCTTAAAGGTTCACTAGATTCCTAAAATGAGATCCAACTCAAGCAGCGGGCCACAGCCTTTTCACTGCTCTGCTCTTACATCTGACTTCACCACAAGCGGAGATGCGGCCAGGGGTGCATCTGTGGTTGTGGCATAAGGAGAACGAGAGCCCGGACTGAATACTGTCCGTTTATGTGCTGCATTCTGAATAGAGTACCGCTGTGAAAGGATGAGCCACACACCTGATGGCTGCCACCACTCCCGAGAGCTCGCAGCGACAATGTTGCTGTGACAAAGCACCGGCTGTGCCTCCAGCAACGTCTCCTGTGTGTTTATGGTGGAGCGGATGCAGCATTTGTTCTTAAAAATACTCTCTTCAAGTTTTCCTGTGCAATACTAACAGTGGACCACACATTAAGAAGCAAGATCAGATAGGAACGGGGGACGAAACGGGTAGGATTCCCCTTTAAAACAAAAGAAGGAGAGAGGACTGCCCAAACACAGAACAGACCTTCGGGGCAGGACGCCGGGACGCGGGCAGCACCCACCGCCCCGAACCCGCTCTTCACACCTGCACAAAGTGCAGTTCCCCGCAGCGCCCGCGATCCCGGCCCTTCACCCCCAAGACGCGCACCGCGGCCCGGCTCCGCGCTCCGGCTGCTCCCGCGGGCCCGAGCTGCGCCCGCAGCCCGAGGGGTGACGGAGCCCGCGCCGCACGGCAGGCACGGAGAGCAGTGGCCGCCACCTGGCCGCCTGCAGAGGCGCGAAGCCGCCGCCCGCTACTCACCGCCCGGCTCAGAACTTCCCCCA